>NC_143151.1:11850889-11966400 GCF_041381405.1 Jatropha curcas | reverse complement strand
CTTATTTTTCCAAGTGAATATATATGAGTTCTCTCTCCCTTTATGAAATGTGTCTACATCAAACTGCCATGGACGACCCAACAGTACCCCGCAAGCATCCATATCCACAACATCACAACTAACAGAATCTGTCTACGACTTTCCACCCTCCTTAATCCACCCTACCTTGTACAGTGAAGGATGTGGTTCGGTGGGCAAATTTAGCTTCTCAACCAGCTGTTTGGCTATCAAATTTTTATAGCTGCAATTGTCGATAATGAGTCGGCACAATGCTTCACCTACACGACATTTAGCTTAGAAAATTTTTCTCCGTTGAGTTTCGCTTTCCTATTTCGGAGAACATAAATTTTTTTTAACAACATATGTAACTTTACCATCTTCTGAACCAGCCATGGATCCATCATCTTTGTCTTCTACCTCTTTAACCTCAGTCACCTCATCAACTACATTCACCTGTCGACGCCTATCATTAGCCCCCTACGTGCTGGACATATATTAGATGTATGCCCCTATTTTCTGCATCAGTAACAATAGTCTCCAGTTGGCTTCTGATACGGATTCGGTTTGTTGTTTCTGTCTGTCAGGGAGCCTTTTCTTGGGAGTCTTTCTTTTTTTCTGTTATGAGCTGCTGTGAACTCTGGTTATTAGTAGAAGTTGCTACTCTTGAATTCTGTCCACCAAAATTTCTATTGAACCGCTGATTTCTAGATGAATAAGGTTGCCTGAAATTTTGATTACGATTAGGTGGTCGTCGAGGCTGCCAATTAATTCTATCTTCGGCACGTTTGACTATCTCAATTGCATTTGCCAAAATCAAAATCACAGCTACACCCATTATACACATTACATCATGATTTAACCCCCTCTGACAATGAGCCACTTGCTGGGATCAGTTTTGCAATTGTCACATCGAGCCTGCAATCTCAAGAACTCTTCCGTGTACTCATCAACCTTTCGGTTCCCCTAGAAATAGTCATGATACTTGTTATACAGTATTTGAGAGTGATCACTGGGAAGAAAACGCTGCTCAATCACCTATTTCATTAAAATCCAGTCTTGCACAGGTTCAATCCTTCGAAGATGAATGCCACCATACTACTGCACCTCCTTTCAGTTTATAGGCCACAATGGAAACTTTACGCTCATTCTCAACATTCATGACCTCAAAGAATCTCTCTATCTCTGCTAGCCAATCAAGAGTGCTTTCAATATCTAATGATCCTGAGAAAGGTTAAAGATCTACCTTTATTTTGTATTCATCTTGAAAATTTTGACCATTGCCTCTGTAATCTCGGCGTCCATCATAATGATTTTGGCGTCTTGCATAATCTTGTTGCTGCAGATTTGAAACTGTTATTGCAGCTGTAGGTTGTGGGTTGCCTTATTGGATTGCGAGAGTCAACTATCTAATCTACTCGGTTAACTCTTCAAACTTCGCCTTTATGGCTTTTAGTCGTGTTTCATGATTTTTGGCCATGGAGATACTCTTCCTTTCGGCTCTGATACCAACTGACGCAGAACGGTTATGTGAATGGGAAAAAATGATTATACTCCATCAGGAGTTTTGATTAATAACGTTTGATCTGACGAATAAAATAGAGAACTAAACTCTCAAAGAAATTTATTGATAATGATCAACAAATAATGAATGTTTCATAATAACAAAATAACCTATTTATAGGTTTAGGCTAAACATAAAACCTTAAAAAAATAACAAAAAAATTCGTAATTAGACAAAACCCCAGTAAGGGTGGCGGTACGGGCGTGCTTGACATGACACGAGGGTGTCCTAACAACCCACCATAGCATAGGTGGCGTTTAATGAACGAGTGTGGTCCTAACAACCCACCATCTTTTTAGCTAGCTTTAACGAAAGAATGTGGTCCTAACAACCTTTTTTTTTTTTTTTTTTTTAAGAATATCGTTTAAATTAATTTTTAAAAGTTATAAAAAATAACGTTTTATGAAAAATTAGTTTAAGGCAGCATCGTATAAAAAGTTATTATATAAAATTTAACTTTCAACATCTTATAAAAAGCTATTAACAACTAAACGCTACTAAAATATATCTAACGGCTATCAAAATAATTAATTTTATTGAATAAATCCATAATTTTATTTAATTATTTTTCTTCTTCACTGTCGACTTTTTGCATCATATTGAGATTAAGTGCTTCAATTTTCGAGTTGCAACTTTCGTTTTAGGTACAACAACTAAAGTTTCAAGGGATAATTACTATTTTTCTCAAAATCTTAGCATAATTAATTACTTCATATCTGTATTTTCAAATAGATTATTTTATTTTTGAAATTTGATTTCGTCCAATTATATTATAAGAAGCCTTAGAAATGCTTACTATTTTATCATTATATTTTATAAAAATTAACCACTTTGTCCTAATTTAAAAATATATTATCTTATCAATAAAAATAGAAGGACAATAATTAATTTTAATAAAATACAAGAATACAATGGGAATTGTCCCCAAGTTGTTTAACGAAAAACTAAAAAAATATAAGTAGTAAGAAAAGTATATTTGGATGGAGGTATAAAATCATCTCTTTTTTTAAAATATAGGATTATTATAGTTAATTTTGGTAAAATAAAAGGATAAATTAGTAATTATCTTAATTTTCAAATGTCCGTGGTAGAAGTAAAATAAAATTACCGACGATAAAAGTTAATAGCGCCGATAAAGATTTAAATTACTATTACCACATCTACCTCCAATAATTACGTATTGGATATTGACGATCGAATCTACCAGAAATAATAATCACAATAAAAATTAAATAATTACCGTAAATGCCAGATGAAAATAAGGACACCGAGATTTACATGGTTCACCCTTCAACTGTTATGGGCTACGTCCACAGGACAAAAACTCCGAATAATTCTTCCACCAAAAATAGTAGGTGCAAAAGAGATTACAAAAATAATAGCACTCTAAGTGTTTCGCAAAAACACCCAAAAAATTATAATTCTCACTATTTTCTCTCTTGCTCAATTTTAGGAACCTTTTTCTAAAATTCTCTACACTTAATTGTGTATTCCTATTCTTTGGTAGAAGTAAAATAAAATTACCGACGATAAAAGTTAATAGCGCCGATAAAGATTTAAATTACTATTACCACATCTACCTCCAATAATTACGTATTGGATATTGACGATCGAATCCACCAGAAATAATAATCACAATAAAAATTAAATAATTACCGTAAATGCCAGATGAAAATAAGGACACCGTGATTTACGTGGTTCACCCTTCAACTGTTATGGGCTACGTCCACAGGACAAAAACTCCGAATAATTCTTCCACCAAAAATAGTAGGTGCAAAAGAGATTACAAAAATAATGGCACTCTAAGTGTTTCGCAAAAACACCCAAAAAATTATAATTGTCACTATTTTCTCTCTTGCCCAATTTTAGGAACCTTTTTTTAAAATTCTCTACACTTGATTGTGTATTCCTATTCTTTGTTTTTGAGTGTTTGTTTAGGGAAAACCTTCTTCTACTTATAGGAGAAGAGGGGGACGCATTATTAATGCGTCCACCGAATAGATGCCCTATTAACGTGTCCAAAATTTCAACATTTTCTTCCTTTTTTTTTTCTGTCTACAGCCTGATTTGACCTTTAAAAAAAAAAAAAACGCAGCTTGTTTCCTTTTTTTTTTTTAAACTTCTGTGTCCCATGTGTCGAAGGGACCCACAACAAAAAACGGTGCAATTAGTTAAATTTAGGTGTTCAATCGAACATTTATATGTGTCGCCCATTCCATTTCCTTCTCATTCATTCTAAACAACATAAACTCATGGCTTCAATTGAATCTCTTGGAGAGTATACCACTCAAGGTACAGAAGAAGAGGATTTGAACTACGCTATGCGATTATCATGTGCTTTTGTCTTCTCAATGGCGATGAATACTGCAACGCTACTGAAACTCCTAGATATAATATCCAGAGCAGGAATGGGAGCATATCTCTCTGCTGAAGAGATTGCATCACAATTACCTACTAAAAATCCACAAGCAGCACAAATGGTGGATCGCATCCTACGCCTTCTTGCTAGCTATTCTGTAGTTACTTGCACCAATTCTGTTAACAAGCTAGATGGTGATAACAACAGCACAAACTGGCTCTATGGCTTAGCACCCATTTCCAAATATTTTCTGAACAGCGAAGGAAACACGTCGCTCGCTCCTCCAATGCAATTGCTACACTGCAAGGCCTTCATGGATACCTGGTCAGTTGAAAATATATTTGAAGTACCGATGAATTTTACGATTATGCTTTGCTATAGTGTTATTGACTTATTGGAAACATTTGCAAAATAATTGGGAATTATGAATTCAGACTTCAATTAAAAAGTAATCAGTAATAAAAAAAAACAATAAATTATTAAATATAATGGTTTGCCAAGATAATATATATATATGCCTAGTTTTTATTTCTTTGAGTGTGCAGGTATGGCCTAGAAGATGCAGTTCTTGAAGGTGGAGTTCCATTTAACAGGGTCCATGAAATGCACGTGTATGAATATACTGCCAAATTTCCCCAATCCAATGAACTCTTCAACAAAGCAATGATAAACTTGACTCGTCTTCTTATGGAAAATATCTTAGATAAGTATAAAGGCTTCAAGAATGTTAAAGAGTTGGTTGATGTTGGAGGAGGGCTTGGACTCACGCTTCAAATGATCACCTCTAAATATCCCAACATCAAAGCTATCAACTTTGATTTGCCTCAAGTTATCCAAGATGCACCTCCGTATTCCGGTAACAAAACAAAACATCATACAGAAAGAGTGACTATATGCTTTTATAAATTACTTAATCACAAATTCGAATTAGAAATTTTATATAAATACAACATTCTTTGATAATGCTGTGTATAGGTGTTCAATACATCAGTGGAGATATGTTTACGAAAGTTCCCAAAGGAGAAGCCATTTTGTTGAAGGTGATTTGATTGCTTGACACATACATTTTTTATCTATTATATTGGGTCAGTGAATAAAATTGCTTCTAATTATGATCCAAAATATTCATTTTCTGATTAATTATTCATTTTCTTTCATTTTGTTATGGAAATTTGATTGGCTTTTCTATTCCTCTGGAAAAAAAATCAGTTTATACTTCATAATTGGAATGATGACCGTTGTTTGAGGCTATTGAAGAATTGCTATGCTGCTCTGCCGGATGATGGGAAGATAATTGTAATTGAACTACTTGTTCCAGAAACAGTTGATACTAATGAAGAGACAAGAATCACTTTCCAGCTTGATTTAATTATGCTTGTTCAATTTGCTGATGGAAAAGAACGAAGTAGGAGCCAGTATGAGTCCTTAGCTACAAAAGCTGGATTTAGCGGTCTCAAACTCGAGTGTCATATTGGCAATTTCTGGGTTATGGAAATATACAAGTGAGATGAATGTGATGGTCACGTTTATGGATTTCGCCCACTATAAATAAGATGAAGATCTGCTGACAAGTAGACTCTTGTACTTGTACAATCCATGCTACTAATAAATAATAAAATAGCCTTTCTTAATTGCACTTTGACAATCAGCAGAATAATAATTCTTTTCGGTGCATGGTTCTTGAAGGCAATGGGAGTGTCAAGCTTCCTAAAAACAAAATTAATAATCAAAACTAGTTCATTTGGGCAACTGATATTCTTTTGGAAAGGACATTTTAACTTTTATACTATGTTTGGATTAGAAAAAAAATGGAAAATAACGAGGGAAAATAAAGGAAAAAAATTGATATTTTTCTTTATTATTTTATACTCTTATGTTTGGATTAAAGGAAAATATGAAAATTAAAAGGTATAGAAATTAATTTGTGATTCAAAATGTTACTATTACATAACTGAATTTTGTTTATATAATGATATGGTGGATTTATGGTTTCCTCTTCCATGGTTTTTTTGTTGTTTTAATTTGTGTTTCAAGAAGATTAATCAATTTTCTAATTAGGATTATTGCAATACAAAATCCAGGTGAATAGTGTTAAATAATTCGCATCACCTACCTGCATTTTGCATTTGTGATACACAGTTAAATGCTATAAATGCAATACTTGGTAATTGCTATTTGTTACTTGTTCACTTGACTGGAAATGTGCTCTGCAAGTGCACGGGTCATATAAGTAATATAGAAAAGGATTGTCGAATCCATAGGGATTGGGGAATAGGCCGTTAATTTTTCAATATTCAACAATTATTAGGAAGATGCAATATAGGGAATAATGATTAAACTAAATTGCATATTAAATTAAAGAAAATACAAATTAAAAATAGCAATGGAGATAATCAAAAGTAAATTCAAGAAATTAAATGGTTGAGACAATGTAGCTACGGATCACATATGGATCTCCTCGTACGTATAAAGCTGCGGCTTCCTATCCTTGAAGGATTCGTTCATCTGCATTAGTCTCTATTAGTTCGAGTGCAAACCATGAACAATTGATTTAAATGGACTATACCTATTCTTGAAAGAGGACTAACCAGAATTATTCAAGTTCCTCTTTCAAGGCTAAATGGACATGTTAGAATCAAAATGATACCTACTTGTGTAGTACTACATTGATTGAAACCCGATGAGTTGGTGCTATTCCTTTGGCCCTCGAAGAAATTCAGTCTATCCCTAGGTCTAATTTCTAGGTTTAACCCATGAGATCTGACTAACAAGTCAATTTTCCAATCATACAAGTCAGTCTAATATCATGCAAACATGTGGCCATCAATATTCTCAGGCATTAAGTTCACACATATTAAATCAGGAAAATATAGGCATACAAAATGTAAATCAAACTATTCAAGGTTGCTTTTAAACTAAGAGAAAAATCCCATAACTAGATCTAGATATTTAGCCTAGCATTATTACAAATATATCAACCAAACTAAAATACACAAAAGAAATAAAGGGCATAATAAATCAAACTTTAGTTTTTTTGCTTTGTTGCTGTTGCATGTACCACGTCCAAGGTTTGGCACTTAGCCACTCTCCCTTTGCTTCCTTTTATATTGTAACAACACTATCATCTACTGTCTCTCTTTGTGTGGCTACCTATTCTTAATTTGCTCTCTCCTCGTGCGGCACAACTAGGTGCCGAGAGAGTCCAACCTCTCAATCCTCTCTTTGATTCCTTTATATAGTGCTTCATAGTTAGCTAGGATTGGTCCACTTAACCCATTTGCACAACTTAGTCTTGAAAAGCTGATTTCCACCACCCATATCATGCAAAAGAAATGATCAAATAATAAAATGGGAGCTGCATCCAAAACCAGATGCAATGCTTCTCTAAAACGATGCAGTTTTTGGTCCAGATGATCTGTCAAAATATCATTTCACAGAGATTATTGACGTCATTTCAATTGTTTTTTTTTCTTTTTTTTTATTGATCTAGGTTGCACGAAAAGAAAATGAAGAAATGTGAAAATGCAAAAACAGACATGAGGAGACGGAATCTTAAAAAATATAGTAAATGAAAACGTAGGAGAAACGTTTGAAATATAAAAAAATACGAAATATGTTTATAAATTTAAAAATATAATGATATGTGGGTCCCGTATATGTATGGCACAACCCAAGAGGGGGTGAATTGGGTTTTCTAAACACAGATATAAATTTTAGAATTTCTAAACAAAATATAGAATTTTAAGTGCAGCGGAAAAACAAAAAACTTTGTGAGAATAGAATATGGATTAGAATCACCTCACAATGTTCTATTTATAAAAGATAGAAAGTCTATGCAAAGTGCAGTTATCGATTAGAACTGCTCCACACTGACTTATTCAATATTAGAACTTCTTTATGAAGGAAAGCTATTGAAATTAGAACTTCCTCATAAAGTTTAGAAAATCATATAAGACTGAATGAGAGATAGTTATTGAAATTAGAACTGTTTCACAAAGCCTTAATCAAGTATCAGAACTACTTTATGATGGAGAACTATTATAATGAGAACTTCCTCATAAAGTTTAGAAAATTAATTAGAAACCCAAACAGTGAAATATATTGTGAATAGAAGAACAGTCAGAATATAGTATATTCACTTATTAGAATTCCAGAGTTCTAATGTTCAGAAAAGATAAGACTTATTACAGTTTTAGAACATTAAATTCATTTTCAACTTTAGCATTTCTAATATGTAAACAGAAGTGTAATAAAAGCAGTATCAAGCAAACTTCAGAAATTAAAAAATGAACACAGTGATTTATAGTGGTTCGGCACTAACTCACCTATATCCACTCTCCAAGACGCATCTTGAGATCCTCAACTATTTTATCTCTTTTCAAGGGTAAGAGACAAACCAACAGTACAAAGCAATAGATCAACACCTAGATCTACCCTTTTATCCCACTAGATTTTCCAAAGGTTCTAGTTAACCTCAACCCTTTCTGTTTTTGGCAGAGTACAGAAACTCAATTCAAGACATTAAAATCTCAGACAAGGAGAAGGTTGCTTGATAACCTCTTTCACAATAGCTTCTAACCTAAGCTATTACACACTTGTTTTATCAAATAAAAGTCTGTCTACTATAGATTACAGAATCTAAATAGACAGAAAGAAACGCACATATATGCACAGGAAAAACAGTTTATCAGATTAGAAAATCGTTTAGAACACAGAACCGTTTTTCTAAAGTAGTTGAAAAAAAAAATTCTTTTCTTCTTTAAAGATAAAAACGTTAAGAGTAAAGATGAAAAGAAAAATGGGGGTAGAAAGTAAATTTTGAGAGATAAAGATTTGATCAATGAGAGAATGCTTTTAAAACGAAAACTCTTACTTCACCATAGCTCAAGACGTGAAAGTTCCTATTTATAGAGAGCATTGTGTCTCTTGCGTTTGAAAAGTGGATATTTCATTTGAAATCAGAATATTTACTTTTCTTATTTAGAAGATACGAAAATCTTTAGTTACCAAAAACTTTATTCTATTCTTTTGGTAAAAAAAATAAAGCCGATCTTCCTTTCCTTTAAGTATAAAGATTCTCGGTAGCATTTTGGAAAGATTTTTCGAAAGGATTCTTCTTACTTAAAACGAGAAGAATAAGAAAACAATTGATTTATTTCCAAAAACAATTGAGATGAAATCTTTTTAGTTTTAGGAAATTAAATCGTTTGAGTTTTAAACAATATTTTCGAAAGCTAATTTTTGGCAAACGAAATTATTTTTGAAGAATCTAATTTCCGAAAAATATTTTTGTTGAGAGAGAAAAACTAATTTATGTGCTCATATATGAATTTTCTCTCTATCCTACAAAGTATCCTAAATACCTAACCACTAGGGTCTTCGAATATCTTCACTCAATGTAAGACTTGCCTTGTACGATTTCTTTCCATACAAATTCTGCATAAAATAATATTAGCACAAATAACATAATTTAAATTTATTTGTTTTGTATTAATCATCAAAATCCAGAGATTAAATTTTGACCCTTGAGCCAACATGATATACATAAAAGAGTTTAGAAAGAGTATATTTATAAAAATTAAAATAATATTAGGACTCAATTGTAAAGATTTTTTATTATTTTTAAAATTTGAACTTTTTATAAATTGTTTTTTTACTTGGTTGTTAATATTAGGTATTGATAGAAGTAAAAGATGAAAGAATTGGAAGGACACAAAGAGAATTTGATTAACGAGAATGTCCTCTCTTGAGGCAAATACAAGCATTTATAATATTTTCACCTATTCTTGTTAGGTACAAATTCAAATGGCACAACAGAATTCCACAATTAGTGGATATGATATCAATGCAGTTAGTTGTTGTATAATGAAAATCTTTTTCTCTAATACTCTTGTATAAATGCCATATACTGTTAATGAAAATGAAGTGTGGTTTTCTTCTAAATCATTCTTCTTCCAATCTTCACATGGTATCAGAGCCTTTCTAAGGTTAAACAACCAAAATGTGAAAAATTCCTTTAACCACACAAGTTGTCCCGACTAGTTTCTTGTCGCTGACCACTCCACTCGTTCCTCCCCCCCCCCCTTTCTCTTCTATCTTATCTACACACTCTTCCTTTTCCGTAAAGCTTACTACAAAAAACTATCTTGCTTAGAAAACACAATTTGCACCTCTTCTTAATTATTAAAATTTACAATCAAATCATATAACACCCTAGGTGAATCTCACATCGGTTAAGTGCAAGGTGCAAGTGATGTACATAAGTATGGACAGACATTCGACTGTCAAGAGGCCTTTTGGATGGTCTGGCTAGGGTGTAAGGAGGGTACGGGCCTACCTTGTGTCGGCACCCGGAAACAAAATCGTGTGGACTTGTGGCCCAAAGCGAACAATATCTTAGTCAATCTGGGCTATTACAGCATGGTATCAGAGCCCAAGCCTTGTTCCTATGGCCGGTGGTGGGGCAAACCTCAGCGCGGACGCTGAGTCCCGAAGGGGGGTGAATGTAACACCCTAGGCGAATCCCAAATCGGTTAAGTGCAAGTTGCAAGTGATGTACATAAGTATGGATAGACCTTAGACTATCAAGAGGCCTTTTGGGTGGTCTGTCCTTACACATGGCCCGTCCTCTCAACACGTGTGCACTGGGGAGCCGATCCCCCTTACATGGCCAACCGATCTCAACCTCACTTGACCAGCCCTCTCATTTTTTTTCATACCCTATTTTCTTTTCCATACCAATAGGTCACCATATGGTTTTCCTTGTCATCCATATTATATTTCGTCAGATGCACAAAAGGGTGTGAATCTCCCATATATGGCTAACAATATTATAGACCACCCTCATAAATCTAGTGCGACTTAATTCTAATTCCACACAAATAAAAGCATACATGAAGCACACCACAAGTAATCAAAAAAATATTCAATATTCAATAGCAATGATAGCAATAAACCATGCATATAATTTACCATTCATTTTTATTAAATTTAGTTGCATTTTAGTTATAAAAGTTTGGAATAAAATCCCATTTTGCATTCTTTTCTCTCTTTGATTCACTCACCCTTTCGGTAACATCAAATGCTTCGATTTGAGCAGAAATGAACCGATCTATAGTCCAATTGATGCTCTGGTCAACTCAATAAGAAGTCTCTTAAAGCCAATAATTTTTGAAGCCCAAACATGCCCAAAGTAGAAGAGACTAACTGGGGGAGATTAGCTATCATGATCCAAAATCGTGGGTTGGACCAGCACTAGTGCCCAGGTAAGCTTAAGGCCACCGAAGCATGTAGTAAGCCTAACTCACAAAAATCCATTTCTTTAAACCGACTTTGGGAACAATAAGCCCATATTAAAGCGTTATTAAATAAAACCATCAATTTATATCTCTGGCCCAGCTTTAGTATTTCAAATGATTCATACTATATCTCCATATTTATTAAAATTCTTAATTTATTTATACGATAGTAATTAAAATTTGTTTTAATTTATTAAAACCTTCAAATTATAATTATTATTTATGAAATATATTGGGAAAATACCCAAAATATAACACTGCTAGAATGGCTTGGCCAAATTTAAAGAAATGGTGGTCGGCGAAGCTATTAGCGGTGGGGAAAGGACCAAACTGACTAGCCTTTAGCTAGTCTCACTAGAAAATGGACAAGGACAGTGGTTAACACGACTATCCAGATCGCAAATCACATAACCCAACTGTTTCTTCATTGTGCTAAACGAGGCTGAAACAAGACAAGAGGAGAACCGAGGCTAAGTCGTTGGCAAGCAAAGGCTTGAAATCTGCCGGAGAAAGAATGAGGATACAAAGTTCATGACTTAAGTTCAAAAGGCCGGAAGTTGCTACCGTTCAAATCGAAGAGGAGAGGAGAAGGCAACACGGCTTCTCTCTTTTGATGTGCTACGCCAAGATCGACCGGTAAACAGGGAGAGTGCATTTGAGAGGCGGCAACAGTAACAGGAGGAGTTAGCTTGGGCAGCGGTTAGAATAAAAATGAAGAAGAAGGAGGAGGTGGAGTGAACAAATCTTCACTCACTTGAATTTCTTGAGGTTCTAATACATGCGATGATCAGGAACATTCTTCCATAGCATGGACACGTAGAAGACTAGATGAATATGAGAAAACTCATTGGGTAAATCCAACTGATAAGCTACTTCTCCAATTCTCACAATTATCGGGTAAGGTCTAATATATCTAAGAGTTAATTTCCCTTTCTTGCCAAATCGAAGTATTCCTTTCATAGGAGATACCTTAAGGAAAACTAAATCACCCTCTTGGAACTTCACATCTTTATGTTTAGGGTGACCATAAGTTTTGTTTCTAGCAAAAGCAGTCATGATTCGATCTTAAATGATAGACACTCTTTCATATGTGCTTAAATTAATTCAAGCCCCACTAATTGCTTATCTCCTACTTTTTCCCAACAAAGGGGTGATCTGCACCACTTCTTACCTTAAAGAAGCTTCATAAGGTGCCATACTTATGCTTGCTTGATAGCTATTATTATAAACAAATTCTATTAATGTCAGGTGTAAGTCCCAATGTCCCCCAAAATCTAGTATACACATTTGAAGCATATCTTCCAAAGTCTGTATAGTTCTTTCGGATTGTCCATCAGTTTGTGGATGGAAAGCTGTGCTAAAATCAAGCCTTGTCCTTAAAGCTTTCTGCAATGATGCCAAAATCTAGAGGCGAACTGTGTTCCTCTATCAAAAATAATAGAAATTGGAACTCCATGCAGTCATACTATTTCCTTGATAAATATCTTTGCCAACCTATCTACATTATAGGGGGATCTTATTGGAATAAAATGAGTTGTTTTGGTAAGTTCATCCGCAATTACCCAGATTGAATCATAACTTCCTAGTCTTTTCGACAATCCTACCATAAAATCCATAGTGATTCTTTCCTATTTCCACTTCAATATCTGCAATTGTTATAGTAACCAAACATGTCTTTGACATCCTGCTTTTACTTGTCAGTAAGTAAGGCCTCTAGATACAACTTTTGCCACATCATTCTTCATTCTTGCCCACCAATAATTATCCTTTAAATCCTAATATATCTGAGTAATACTAGCATGCACATTATAACTAACATTATAAGTCTCAATCAAAATCTCCTTCTAAGATTATCAACATCGGATACACATAATCGTGTATCATTTCTAAGTACCTCTTCATCATCTATTACAAAATTTCCAGATCTACCAGTAGCTACTTTTTGCATAAATTTTTTGTAGTTGCAAGTCTATTTTATATAGACTTGATCTTACCAAACAATATTGGTCTTACTCTGAAATGAGCTAATAAAGTACCCGAAGTAGGAATTTCTAGCTTAAGACCTCCTTCAAGCATTCATATTAAATTCCCAGATGATTAGTCTTCTTTCTACTGAGATATGGAATAAATTTCCTAAAGATTTTTTACTCAGAGCATCAGCTACTACATTACCTTTCCATGCATGAGATTGAATGGTACAATCATAGTCTTTAAGGAGTTAGATTCATGTGAGTTAGGCTTACTGTGAGTCTTAAGGCCTTAAGTTTACCTAGGTCCTAGTGTCGGTCTGGCTCATGGTTTTGGACCGTGACATTAACAAATTGGAAGCCTAAAACATATAGCCCAAAAAGAAAAGAAGAAGCAACGTGGAAGAATCTAGACCTGCAGCAATAATCTCTATGAAATGATCTTTTAACAGATCATCTGGACCAAAAACTACATCGTTTTAGAGAAGCATTGCATCTGGTTTTGGATGCAACTCTCATTTTATTATTTTATCATTTCTTTTGCTTGACATGGGCAGTGAAAATCAGCTTTTCAAGACCAAATTGTGCGAGTGGGTTAAGTGGACCAATCCTAGCTAACTGTGAAGCATATATAAAGGAATCAAAGAGAGGATTGAGAGTTTGGACTCTCTTAGCACCTAGTTGTGCCACACGAGGAGAGAGCCAATCAAAAGTAGGTAGCCACACAGAGAGAGACAGCAGCTGATAGTGTTGTTACAACATAAAAGGAAGCAAAGGGATAGTGGCTAAGTGCCAAACCTTGGACGTGGTACACGCAAGAGCAACCAAGCAAGAAATTCAAAATTTGTTTTATTATGCCTTTTATTTCTTTTGTGTATTTTAGTTTGGTTGATATATTTGTAATAATGATATGCTAAATATCCAAATCTAGTTATGGGATTTTTCTATCAGTTTAAAACGCAACCTTGAATGGTTTGACTTATATTTTGTATGCATATATTTTCCTGATTTAATATGTATGAACTTAATGCTTGTGGATAAGATGGCCACATATTTGTATGATATTAGACTGACTTGTATATTGGAAAATTGACATATTAGTCAGATCTCACGCGTTAAACCTAGAAAATTAGACCTATGGATAGGCTAATTTCTTTGAGGGCCAAAGGACTAGCACCAGCTCATTGGGTTTCAATCAATGTAGTACCACGAAAGTAGGTACCATTTTGATTCTAACACGTTCATTTAGCCTTGAAAGAGGAGATTGGATAATTCTGGTTAGTCCTCTTTCAGGAATAGGTGTAGTCCATTTAAATCAACTGTTCGTGGTTTGCACTAGAACTAATAGAGATCCGTAGCTAGATTGTCTCAAACATTTAATTTCTTGAATTTACTTTTGATTATCTCTACTTGCTATTTTTAATTTGTATTTTCTTTAATTTAATATGCAATTTAGTTTTATCATTATTCCCTATATTGCGTCTTCCTAATAATTGTTTAATATTGAAAAATTAATAGCCTATTCTCCAATCCCTGTGGATCCGACAACCCTTTTCTATATTACTTAGACGACCCGTGCATTTGCGGAGCACATTTCCAGTCGAGTGAACAAGTAACAAATAGTGCACCACAAATAGCAATTTACCAAGTATTGCATTTATAGCATTTAACTGTGTATGCACAAATGCAAAATGCAAGTAGGTGATGCGAATTATTTAACTCTATTCACCTGGATTTTGTATTGTAGTAATCCTAATTAGAAAATTGATTAATCTTCTTGAAACTCAAATTAAAACAACAAAAATACCAGGGAAAAGGAAACCATAAATCCACCATATCATTATATAAACAAAATTCAGTTATGTAATAGTAACATTTTGAATCACATTTCCGTAATTTCTATACCTTTTAATTTTCCTTTTTTCCTTTAATCCAAACACAAGAGCATAAAATAATAAAGAAAAGTATCAATTATTTTCCTTTATTTTCCCTCGTTATTTTCTTTTTTTTCCTAATCCAAACATAGTATAAAAGTTAAAATGTCATTTCAAAAAGAATATCAATTGTCCAAATGAACTAGTTTTGATTATTAATTTTGTTTTTAGGAAGCTTGACACTCCCATTGCGTTCAAGAACCATGCACCGAAAAGAATTATTATTCTGCTGATTGTCAAAGTGCAATTAAGAAAGGCTATTTTATTATTTCATGAGGTTTCTTATTTATTAGTAGCATGGATTGTACAAGAACAAGAGTGAACTTTCAGCAGATCTTCATCTTATTTATAGTAGGCGAAATCCATAAACGTGACCATCACATTCATCTCACTTGTACATTTCCATAACCGAGAAATTGCCAATATGACACTCGAGTTTGAGACCGCTAAATCCAGCTTTTGTAGCTAAGGACTCATACTGGCTCCTACTTCGTTCTTTTCCATCGGCAAATTGAGCAAGCATAATTAAATCAAACTGGAAAGTGATTCTTGTCACTTCATTAGTATCAACTGTTTCTAGAACAAGCAGTTCAATTACAATTATCTTCCCATCATCCGGCAGAGCAGCATAGCAATTCTTCAATAGCCTCAAACAACGGTCATCATTCCAATTATGAAGTATAAACTGATTTTTTTTTTTCCAGAGGAATAGAAAAGCCAATCAAATTTCCATAACAAAATGAAAGAAAATGAATAATTAATCAGAAAATGAATATTTTGGATCATAAAGAAAATGAATAATTAATCTCTTTTGTACCTACTATTTTTTGTAGAAGAATTATTTGGAGTTTTTATCCCGTGGACGTTCCCATAACGTTGAAGGGTGAACCACGCAAATCTCGGTGTCGTTATTTTCATCTGGCATTTACGGTAATTATTTAATTTTTATCGTGATTATTATTTTTGGTGGATTCGATCGTCAATATCCAATACGTAATTATTGGATGTAGATGTGGTAATAATAATTTGTAAGCATTTCTAAGGCTTCTTATAATAAAATTGGACGAAATCAAATATCAAAAATAAAATAATCTATTTGAAAATACAGATATGAAGTAATTAATTATGCTAAGATTTTGAGAAAAATAGTAATTATCCCGTGAAACTTTAGTTGTTGTACCTAAAACGAAAATTGCAACTCGAAAATTGAAGCACTTAATGTCAATATGATGCAAAAAGTCAACAGTGAAGAAGAAAAATAATTAAATAAAATTATGGATTTATTCAATAAAATTAATTATTTTGATAGCCATTAAATATTTTAGTAGCGTTTAGTTGATAATAGCTTTTCATAAAATGCTGAAAGTTAAATCTTACATAATAACTTTTTATACGATGCTGACTTAACCTAATTTTTCATAAAACGTTATTTTTTATAATTTTTAAAAGTTAATTTAATCGATATTCTTAAAAAACAAAAATATAATGGGTTGTTAAGACCACATTCTTTCGTTAAAGCTAGCTAAAAAGATGGTGGGTTGTTAGGACCAATCATCCTTTATTATGTGTTTTTGTCTGGACAAAACACAATTATAATTCCTACTCACACGTTTTTTATTTTTGCTTTCAGAAGTGAAATTTCAATTTTATACATTATTATTATTATTAATTTTTCCAACTTCTTTAATAATTCTGGAAAATAGCGTAGCTAATTAATATAAATATATTGAAAACTAAGATTAGAGCAGAGAAAAAGGGACTGGAAATAAATGACTTCTTTTTGAAAAATGAGATATAAGTACATAAATTTCTCTACCATAATTATGTACCCATTTGACCTAATTGCACATATATTATTTTTCAACATACAAATGGTCAGACTGAATAATTTGTTTCCTTCAGCGTGAGGAAATCTGCAGTTAAAGGTTAATTTAAAAAAAAAAAATTTGCCACTTCACCAAACTCTTCTTTTATTTCAAGCCGGCAAATTAAGAAACGTGCTATTTCTAATTTAATACAGCTCATAATTGTTGCTAATACGTGATAATATTTTCTAATAACTTAATTAATTATGAAAAGTTAAAGATTAAAAAAATGTATTAGATACACACATCTTAGGTATGGAGTTTTCAAATTTTGCTGCAATGCTATCATAATCAATTTTTTTTGCATCATCTATTATCTTAATTAGTAATTTTTTTTTTTTTTGGTATGTATTAGGGATATTATTTTCGTCTACTTATAAAAAGAAAGTAGCAATCGTTGCTAAAAAGGTGACTGGCTGTGGAATAAAAAATGGAAAAATTAAAGTACGGCTCTATAGTAACGCTCGTTCATTAAACGCCACCCATGCTATGGTGGGCTAGCTAGACAAGACAATAGGGGATTATTAGTTATGGCCTCATGTATTAAAGTAATTCAAGCTATCCAGAACCCTTTTTTTTTTTTTTTTTTCGTCAACTAAACTCTTCACAACAATGCCATTTTATGTTCGCAAAAAACTCCTAATTTTTCTCTCTCTTCGCTCTTTTTATATCAAAAGAAATAAGATAAATCCTTTTTTCATGATTTAGCCTTTCTTTTCAATCTCTATCCCCTTTGTTTCCAATATTTTGGCTGCTTTTGTTTTTGGGCCAGTCTTAATTGCTCAAATGTGAACTAGCTACAGGTTACAAAGTACAAATTGATTTTGTAGTAAAAACATACACTCCTTAGATGTGTTGTGTGTGCAATCTATTCTCTTCTCAAAATATTGTTTTACCTTAGATTTGATAGGAATCGTACGATTCATGAATGAATCGTACGATTCTAATAACACTGGTGTTGTGTACTTACAGATTTGAGCAATTTTCGTTCCTATAGATTTTGTTATTATATTTAAAGGAGAGAAAAAAATATCTATAAAATGTTACATGTTCAATTATTTTTTATTGTCTCCAGTAATAAAACAAGGAAAAAACATAGAAAGAATGAGGTTTACTTTCCTAACCAGGTCCATGGTTCATCCATAGACGAAACTAATGAAAATAAAATTTTTATTGAAACAAGTAAGTGATGCGGAGCAACTTGCATTTCAATATATGGAAGACTTGGATCGCTGCAAACCCAAGAAGAAGGAGCACAGCCGTGCCATTTTCAGCATGCCCGTGCCAGTCTCGGAAGTCTAGGGCACGCTCATGCTAGCCTTTGGAAGTCCAGGACGCGAGACACGCCCAAACCTAAAAAGCATAGGCATGCCCGTGTCACTTTCCAGCCCTCCCGTACTAGCCTCTGGAAGTCCAGGACACACCTGTTTTGTGCTAAGCACGCCCATGTTGACGGGTCCAGTTACGATTCGAACATAGACATGCCCATGTCACTTCCAGCACTCCCCGTGCCAACCTCTAGAAGTCTAGGACACGCTCGTGTCATGTCAAGCACGCCCGTACTGCCACCCTTACTTGGGTTTTGTCTAATTACGAATTTTTTGTTATTATGAAGCATTCATTATTTGTTAATCATTATCAATAAACTTCTTTGAGAGTTTAGTTCTCTATTTTATTCGTCAGATCAAACCTTATTAATCAAAACTCTTGACGGAGTATAATCATTTTTCCCCATTCACATAACCGTTCTACGTCAGTTGGTATCAGAGCCGAAAGGAAAAGTATCTCCATGGCTAAAAATCATGAAACACGACTAAAAGCCATAAAGGCGAAGTTTGAAGAGTTAACCGAGCAAACTAGACAGTTGACTCTCGCAATCCAACAAGGCAACCCACAACCTACAGCTGCAATAACAGTTTCAAATCTGCATCAACAAGATTATGCAAGACGCCAAAATTATTATGATGGAGGCCGAGATTACAAAGGCAATGGTTAAAACTTTCACGATGAATACAAAATAAAGGTAGATCTTTAACCTTTCTCAGGATCATTAGATATTAAAAGCACTCTTGATTGGCTAGCAAAGGTAGAGAGATTCTTTGAGGTCATGAATGTTGAGAATGAGCGTAAAGTTTCCATTGTGGCCTATAAACTGAAAGGAGGTGCAGCAGTATGGTGGCATTCTATTCAAAACGAACGCCATCGCCGAAGGATTGAACCTTTGCAAGACTGGATTTTAATGAAATAGGTGATTGAGCAGTGTTTTCTTCCCAGTGATCACTCTCAAATACTATATAACAGGTATCATGACTGTTTCCAAGGGAACCGAAAGGTTGATGAGTACACGGAAGAGTTCTTGAGATTGCAGGCTCGATGTGACAATTGCAAAACTGAATCCCAGCAAGTGGCTCATTGTCAGAGGGGATTAAATCATGATATAATGTGTATGATGGGTGTAGCTGTGATTTTGACTTTGGCAAATGCAATTGAGATGGTCAAACGTGCGAAAGATAGAATTAATTGGTAGCCTCGATGACCTCCTAATCGTAATCAAAATTTCAGGCAACCCTATTCAATAGAAATCAGCGGTTCAATAGAAATTTCAGTGGACAAAATTCAAGAGTAGCAACTTCTGCTAATAACCAGAGTTCACAGCAGCTCACAACAGAAAAAAAGAAAGACTCTCGGGGAAAGGCTCCTTGACAGATAGAAACAACAAATCGAATCCGTATCAGAAGCCAACTGGAGACTATTGTTACTGATGCAGAAAACAGGGGCATACATCTAATATATGTCCAGCATGTTGGGGGCTAATGATGGGCGTCGATAGGTAAATGTAGTTGATGAGGTGACTGAGGTTGAAGAGGTAGAAGACGAAGATGATGGATCCATGGATTGTTCAGAAGATGGTGAAGTTACATATGTTATTAAAAAAATTTTGTGTTCTCCAAAATAGGAAAGCGAAACTCAACGGAGAAAAATTTTCTAAGCCAAATGTTGTGTAGGTGAAGCAGTGTGCCGACTCATTATCGACAATTGCAGCTATAAAAATTTGATAGCCAAACAGCTGGTTGAGAAGCTAAATTTGCCCACCGAACCACATCCTTCACTGTACAAGGGTCCAACAATTAAAGTTAATCAGATTTGCAAAATCCCTATTTCTATAGGAAAGTCGTAGACAGATTTGTTAGTTGTGATGTTGTGGAAATGGATGCTTGCGGGGTACTGTTGGGTCGTGCATGGCAGTTTAATGTAGACACATTGCATAAAGGGACAGAGAACTCATATATATTCACTTGGAAAAATAAGAAAATCACTATCCTACCTTCTGGATCTTCTGCCAAAGCTTCTAAAATGGAGGGAAAATCCATAGTAGCTGTTTCTTCCAATGTGCAGGAACTGTCGAGTGCGATTGAAAAATCCAGAGGTGCGCTAGCTTTGTTGATCAAACCGAAAGCAGATTCTGATGCAGGGGCACTAGTACCACCACCTGTAAAGGAGTTGTTAGATGAGTTCTACACTTTAGTTGAAGAACCATCTTCCCTTCCACCTTTGTGGGACATCCAACATCAGATTGATTTCATCCCTGGATCAAAGATACCGAACCTACCCCATTATAAGATGAATCCAAGGGAGAGCTAGATTCTTCAAGAATAGGTAGAAGAATTATTGAAGAAGGGACATACCCGGGTGAGCATTAGACCTTATGGAGTTCCTGCCTTATTGGTACCAAAGAAGGATGGGACTTAGAGGATGTGTGTGGATAGTCGAGCAGTCAACAAGATCATGATGCAGTATCGATTTCCTATTCCTTGTCCGGAGGACATGTTGAACCAATTGTCAGATTCTATAGTATTCTCCAAAATAGATCTTCGCAGCGAGTATCATCAAATCCAAATCAAAGAGGGAGATGAATGGAAGACCGCATTTAAGACTAAAGAGAGATTATACGAGTGGTTAGTTGTGCCATTTGGGTTGACTAATGCACCGAGCACGTTCATGCGACTTATGACTCAGGTTGTGTGTCCTTTCTTGCACAAATTTGTGGTTGTTTACTTTGATGACATCTTAATTTTCAGTCGCAGCGAGGAAGAACACCTTCAGCACCTTCGACAAGTGTTGGACTTTTATAGAAAAATGAGTTGTACATCAATCTTAAGAGGTGCAGTTTTACGACAGGGCGGATTCTGTTTTTTAGCTATATTGTTAACTCGGAAGGAATTCATGTTGATGACATAAAAATTGAGGCCATTCGAAATTGGCCCATTCCCAAGAACATCACTGAAGTTCGCAGTTTTCATGGTCTTGCTACTTTCTATAGGCGGTTCATCAGGAACTTTAGTAGCATCATCGCTCCTGTGACGCCTGGATTTTTCTGTGTCTGAAATAGTAGTTTTACCAGTCTGTGAATAGTACCACCGGTCTATGAATAGTACCACCGGTCCTGGAGTCAATATTATTTTGGTCTGGAAAAATTACTATATATGTTTTATATTTTCTTTAATATTTTTGGAGCATGTATGCATGGTTTTTATGGTAGAAAGTAAGTAAGGAATATTTTTGGAGAATTTAGATAATTAGTGAACAGTGAATTATGGTGTTATATTGGTAAGAAAATTTGAGGAATTATTTTTAAGGATTAAATTTGAGAATTTTGTGGAGATAAATAATATGTTGAAGGAATTTAATTGGAGAATATTTTTAGCCATTAGATGAGATTACTTTTGACTTAACATTAACCATCCAATTGTGGGAAAAGACTTTAGTTGCTTTATAAGTCAACTCCAATTATTGAGTAGCCACTTTCTCTTCTTCTTCTCCTCCATTTCCAACGCTAACTTCCTCTCTTCTTCTCTTCTTTGTTTTTTCCTCACTTCTACTCACTAAATCCACCAAATTTACACCATTAAACTTGATTTAATTAATTAATCTTTGAGATTAAAGCTTGAGAAGTAATTTTTGGTGAATAATTTCAAGTAATTTGGAGAGTTACCACTTAAGCCAAAGGGTGGAAAACTTTCTACCAAAGAGAAGGGCTTCAAGAGTTTTATTAAGCTTGTTAGAGCTTAGGTTTAAGGTTAGTGTTCATAAACACAATTACTTTGTTAAAATTTTTGATTTTGTGACGTTTATACTATTTTGTGAAAATTTGGAATTTTATATGAAATGATTTGATTATTGAACTTTGATTGTATAAATATGTTCTTGGGAGATTTCTAAGCATGCCTATATGTTGAATTGATGAGGAAAAGATTTTTTTCTTCATCTTCCAAGAGTGGCAGAATCTATTGATGAATAAGGCCTTAAGTTTTCTTATTATTCTTTGTTGGTTTATGCTCTTAGGATGATGTTTGATGAGTATTTAGTATGTGATAGAAATCTCTTCCTTGTATCTTTGTCTTTCATGTTCTTTTTATGGTTAAAGTAAGCTGAATTTGGGAAAAAGTGTTATTGGGTGAGATTAAGGACTAGTTTTCGACCATTTCTATTTTCCATTTGTGTCTGAGTCCTTCATGAAACCTGTAGGTCTACTTCTTAGCTTTCCAACCCATCCTCTTGTGTCCAATTTGGATATATATATAGCTCAACTTATGGCTGAAACACCCAAACTGACTCTGTTATGTTGGGCCACATGCATCACTGCATTGAGTGCCCATTTTGACCACTATAATGACAAGATTATGTTCTGAGTTCTTCATGAGAGTTGTTTCCCTGTGTCTTGAGACTTTCCTGGTTTTGGATTGGTTTAATTTGAGTGTTTGGTTAAGTAGGAATTTAATAAACATTGGACTTGGTTCTGCTGAATCGGGTCTGGACTGTTGGTCTGTGTTCCTAGACTTTTTTACATCTTACAGATTGAACTGGGCTGTGGTCCCTTCATAACATTTGTAGAATTTTGTCTTATCTTTCTAATGAATCTAATTTCATTCAATTTGGAGACCTATAACTCAAGTTATGTCTTAAAAACTCGGCAAAGGTTAAGGTTATTTTAATGCTGGAAATTTCCTATGTCTTGAATCATAGGTTTATTTGGATAAAGGTATGTAAGAATCAGGTGTGAGGAAGTTTCTCTTGATTATTTGTAGTTTTTTTAGGATTTATTTGATAAAAAAGAAGACAAGTTTGAAAAGTGTTATTGTGGATATGTTTAAATGGATATAAATGGGAAAAATTGTTGGAAATTTCAGGAAAAAGTGTGGAATTGGTTTAGATAATGCATGATGAGGGTTGAAATGGATACTTTGGTACATAAGAGTTATGTTAGCATGCTTGATTGGAGAAGTAAATCCCTCCCCTTGGTTTTCATTAAGAGGCCGAACCACTTTAGGGTGGTAAGGCTTACTTAATTATTTTTTTTTTATGTTATGCTATATATATATATATATATATATATATATATATATATAGGACATAAGTATGATTATTTTGATAACTTTCATATGTTTAGAGTTTTCAAAAAAATAGGTATTTAAGGTGTATGTGCTTTGAATTTTGAATAAGGAAAGTATAATTTATATGATAAGAAATTTCTTATGATAAATTTCATTATGACTTTAAGAAAGTTTTAAAAGAAAATGAATTTATGAGAAATTTTCTATATTAAGTAATTATGTTTAAGTATGAAATTTTTATGAGTTACGTTCTGAAGTAAGCTTACATTATGAATTTAAGAAGACTAAAGAATAAGATAAGTTTTATGAGAAGTATTATGAATCAAGAATTAAAACAAGGATTTTGGGCTCTAATATACTTTGTGTGAATTTGATGCGTGATTTGAATTTATTATGTATGATGAGCATGCTCGGCATTTGATGCCATTATGATAAGAGCTATGATCATATGCTAGGCACGTGGGTGTCTTATGTTAGGGCGGACACGCTCTATATATTATGAAAAGGTCGGCGACCTAAGGCCATTATGAATAAGTTATGAAAACCTATCTGCTTCTCTTTCTCCTAAGTGTATGCGAGCCCTTGGAAAATATTTTTGAGGCACTTAAATGAATGAGATTATATTATTTCAGTAAACCTTAGTTTGGACATAAATGATTATGTTATCAAATGCATTTTCAAAGCATGATATTTCGGTAAATGGTTTTAAAATAAATAATATGTGTATTGGTATAATAAATGTCCAAGTAATGAATTTCTGATTTGGAAGAATTAAATTATTTATGTTATTAATTATAAGTTTATTTGATATTTCTTTTGCTATAAATGTAAATGTATGTTCTTTTGATGAAAATTTATATTTTAAGTGTGTTGCCAGTGCAACATTGGTAAGTTTGTCATTTATGAGCACCGCTGAATTTTATACTAAGCACGTTGATTTTTATCATGTGCAGGTTGAAGTCCGTGGTTGCTACTTGAAGATCAGAAGAGTAGCTTCAGAATAGAAGAGACTATTTTAGTAGTGGTAGAATTAGTTTGATGTACTTAAGAATCATGGCTTGTATAATTATTACATTTTCGGAGATTATGTTATTTGAATTATAACTTAAGCATGTAATGATAAATTAGTTTGGTGTATATATTTGGAGATAAGCATGAGTTTTTATTTAATGTTTGGATATAAAATATGTGTAAGATAGTTGGTATGATTAAGAACATAAGGACTTGATATATATATATATATATATATATATATATATATATATAATGATTGCATTTAATTGATGATCATTAAAATGCTACTGAGGGTTTCTATAGTTATGAAGGTATAGAAGTGTTGTTGTGTTGCTATGATGATTACTGGAGTTTGCTAGGGGTTTAGAGTTTAAAATTGGGAGTGTTTTGTATTCACATGTTTGGCGAGCTCGGTTTTTAAAGGGAAACTCTTGCAGTTTTGCTGCAGGATTTTTCCTAAATTTTTTCATAAGTTATATATATATATATATATATTTGAATAACAAATAAAAAAATTACTCGCTAAACTTGTAAATACTTAATCACTTCTAATTCATAATTTGATTTTATGATTTATATGTTATGTTAGGACGGTGTCTTCGGCACCGAATGTGGCATCCGCCGTCGGGTCTCTCGGGGCTGGGCGGTGGGTGTTACAGCTCCCATCACCAATTTTTCGAAGAAGGAGAGAGTTTGTCAATTTATGTGGACCGAAGTTGCAAACAAATGCTTTAAAGAAATTAAAGATAGGCTTAATTTCGCCCATATTCTTGCTTTACTTGATTTTGATAAATTGTTTGAGATAGATTGTGATGCTTTTGGAATTGGAATTGGTGGTGTTTTGTCATAATCCAGAAAACCTATTGCATTCTTTAGTGAGAAATTGCATGAAGTTAGACAGAGATGGTCTACTTATGAGCAAGAGTTGTATGTAGTTTTTCGAGCTTTTAAGACTTGGGAACATTATTAGTTGGGGTGTGAATTCATTATTTACATGATCATCAAGTTTTAACTCATTTTCAAACTCAGAAGAAAGGAAGCAGTAGTTAACTCATTTTCCAGATGAAGTTCCGCAGGTGCTAGTTTCGTTTTATCTCATCGAGAAGAAGGTCCAAAGCAGTAGTTACCTAAAATTGGGAAGACCGAAGAAATTCATCGAGAAGGCGAAAGAAGGAATCCAAGCCAGGAATCCGCGAACAAGAGCAGGGAAAGTAAGACTACTACTTCTTCTTCTCACGATCGTCCTTACTGATAGGTTCTCCCTTCTTCTACTCGGAAATGGCGGGGTTGGTAGACCTGGAATGAAAGGAGAAGTGCGATTCTTGCCTTCGAACCGACCAAGTCCAACTCCTTCATACTCGAATATATCGGCCCGATTCCTAGAGCTTGCCCAGTAGCATATAAATTTAAAATCACCTTTGTTGAGCTCTTTCATACCGCTCTTCTATCTACGGGACTGCTAGCATCCATGCAAGATCTGGCTTTTATCGTATAGAAAGGGAATTGGTGGCCACGCTTTTTTCCATTGTTCCGGGTGGAGAAAGTGTAGAATGGGTAGGAGGTTTAATCTATTTATATAGATCTGGCCGTATACAATGTCCAGGGTACCCTCTTAGAGTAAAGGAATTGCTTATCTCTTTAAGATAAGCAGAGAGAACAACCGCTTCGGATGAAGTCTACATAGTGCTTTGCCCCCTCACTAATAGAATAGTTCCGTTCCTCAACAATAAAGAGATTGATCTTACTGAATCTTACATCAAGAGATTGTTCCCAGACTGAGTGAGCCTATTCGACCTACCTACCTCAAAGGGGATTTGCCCCAAGACCAATTCTTTCTATGTTTTTGTTTCGGTGCGCGATTGGAGAGCTCACTGGGCCCGCCGCTTTCTTGATCGAATCTCATAAGATTGAAAAGAGCCTCTTGCGCACTTCTCTTACGTCATTTCCCCAGTAAGAATTAATTAGAAGTTAGACCTTAGAATACGATATTAGAATAAGCATAAAATGCTAAGTATTGAAAGTCGGGGGTTCCTTGGGAACCACTTCTGCACTATGCGTGCACGATGTCGTCGAGTATTATCGAGTTGTTGTTGTTTTGTTGGAGAACTTCCTTGCCTAGCCTATGCTTCAAGGCGAGTTTCAAGCTCATCACAAGGAAGGATTTTGTCTTCTATTGGAGTGAGCGAGAGGTGGGAGTTAACGAGCTCTTTTCTTTTTTTATTTCTTTTTTGATTCCCTTCCGTCATTCCTTAAGTCGCATAGCAGGTCTGGGGGGCATCTTATGTCTTTCACAATCCGACGGAAGTAGATAGGACTGTGTTGATTGAAGCTTTCGGTGCCTAGCGCCGCGGAATCCCCTTCTCCTCCTTCATCGTCATTGGTCCTTTCTTTCTCTTAGCTGCGACTTCCTCTCTATACGCAATTTGTTTTTTGTGCTTTGTGCTGTAATAAGAAAGATGTTGCTATTCTACGATGTGGCGTTCCAGAAAGACTCACTTAACACTTTCTCATTCACACCGACCAGCTAGTGCGCTGTCACTTGGTATCGGATCTTTTCTAAATGAAGAATTTGCCCTTCGACGGGAACTACTACTACTTCTATCTACCTACGTCATTCTTTCTTTAATAAAGCTATTTCCCACGGTCAAGCCTAGTAGAGCTCCTAGTCCGACAAGACTAGCAAACATGCTACCAGGCCTAGCTACCATAAGAAAGGAAGGGAAAGCGAACCACAGAGACCATTTCACAAGAGCTGAGCTGAAAGAAGAGTGAATTACCCCCGGGTGACTGAACTGCAGGGATTTCTATTTAAGAGCCGGGTGAGCTACCTTAACGGCACCCTGGTATTCCTTATTTTTTTGATAGCACAGGTGATCCCTAATGGGCTCGCTTCACTAACAAAGATAGAATGAGTAAGAAAGTAGCTTCAAGCTCAGTTAGTCGTGGAGTGATTTCAGGAGGGATGGGCGGGGTAGAAGCCTCCGAGGCGGAAACTCCGGTCTTTGAAAGGGGCGTATCGGGGCCTGAAAGTCTTATTGCATCTATGGCATCTTCTTAGACTCTTGATCGGATTAACTATTCCTCAAGTGCCACAGCTGCTCTTCCTGGTCGAAAATCCTCTGCTTATCGAAATCGAAGAAAGACATTCAAATAGTGAATCTATCCCACTGCTCTTATTCCGCAGTCTTTAGCACATAGCAGTCGACGCAGTACTGATTCCTGGCGGTTCCGCTAATCTTCCTATCAATTCATTCCTAAAAAACCCGGCAATCGTAGACTTTATTTAAATCGATCCCACGCCTGTCCCCAAGGCAGATGAAAGACCAGGCAAAAAAAAAGGCCATAAACTATACCCAGCTCCAGGCTAACCAACATAGCCGAATTAGCATCGATTGAATCACAAAGCAAAGATTTTTTGTTCAACTATGGAAGAAGATCAAACTAGGGCTAGGGCTATTTGAACTAAGCCGAATCTGTGGACATTCCATTAGCATTACTTTCACCGCCTCAAGGCACCGCTGTTGAAGAAAGAACTCCGAGTGAACAAATCCCTATTAGCTCTGAATCGGTAGGCTAAGTAAGTACTTCCATTGGCCAGGCTTTCCTTTCTTATCTGACTCTTGAAGAAAGACAGAAGGGACCGAAAAGAGTGGAAAAACAGACAGGACCCCCTATCGATGATAAAAGAATAAGGGGGAATCTGGCCTAAGAAGAAGGTCCTAAAAGTACTTTCACAGAACATCCACCGGCAAAAAGGTGTTACACGGAAGAGGCACAAACCAAGCACCTCATTTCTTGGAATAGGAGGAGGGCGAGGAAAGACAATGGTTTTTTTTTGAAAATAAAACAGTACCCAGAGTTGAAGAAAGCAGAAAGGAACCCCAAAGGAGTTCAGGTTACGAGAAGTAAGATTGTTTAAACTCTGTGTAAAGTTGAGCAAGAAAGATGGGTCCCGGGGCTTTTTTCCTTTTTGAGGAAAGGAAAGGAGTTTGGCTAAACCTAGGAACTCGGGAACGACCTGAATCTGAGGACACAAAACGGATAACGGCATAACCTGTCAAGGAGAAAAGAAACGTACTCCTCTTGAGAAATAACGCCTGAAGAGACTGCTTTCGCTAATAGAAAGGAAGGATAATCACACACTCGCTCTCCCCTAGCATTGGTGGGCCAGGAGATTGATAGAAGAACCGGGCCGAAGTCAGTGTTGTGTTCAACTCCGCGGGTTAGCTGGTTGGAAGGGATTGCTTTCTGCCGTCTGTCTTTCCCTTCTTTCTCTTCTCTTTCTCTTTTTATAGAGGATAGAGGAGACTGCCCACACTGAGCACCAACCCAATCTCGAAAAAAAGAAGTACAGTACGCGGAACTCGATCAATCCACGGAACTTCTCCACCCTCTGCTAACAGCTTTCTTCTCTTACGATGTAGTTTGATGAAAACAGTGCTCCTGAATGAGGCCTCCCCTTACATATACATATATCATATATAATAATCTACTTTTCTGGAAGGGGATGAGGTGGGGGGGAATGCAGAGTGGGTTTGGGGCTTCACTTTCAATGCCGAGCCATTATCAACAAGCACTCTTGCAAGGCTATATCCTTTCCATTTTACTGGAATGTGGAGGATCGAGAGACCAGACCTCGTTCTTCTGGGGGAATTTTTTCATCAGTGAATGCAATGGAGCTACTAGCCATGATGTTCCCTAAAATGTTGTCCCATGTGCAAGCTTTCAGCTTTCCACCGAAATGCTATGGGAAGCTTCGAACAGTTTTGTGAGTAAAGCATTCCGATGTTCCTTTGAAGGAAGGCTGGCAATTCAGTTGTTCAAGAACACGCTTTGCTTGATGAGCTTCAACACAGAATCCCTAGCTAACAAGAACGGATAAGAGAACTGCTTCTGAAAGAAGACTTGTTCGCAGCGAATGGTTCTGTCCTACTTGACTTTTTTATGATTGATCCAAATCTCGTTCACTCTGTGAGATAAGGGATCTAACGTTAGGGCTTAGTGACTCCATCTCTCTTGCCGGCTTAGCCAAACTAATTGAATTCGAGTCATTGGCTTCCTTTTCCATTTCCATACTAAAATAAAAAGAGCTAAATCGGATGGTGACTAGATTCATTCCGCAGCACGAACAGGGTCCGGCCCATTCGGTACAGAAGATTTATGTGTCATCTTTCTCTTTATAACTCTTGATAACCACGTTCATTTGTTATCAGTAGGGAAAGGAGCCCCTCAAACAGTTTCTGTTCTACTTCCTGCCAGTGGAAGAGCATTAGATGAGTCAAGGGGATTTTCAAGCTTTTCCGTTTCTTAGGCAAAAGCGGGATTATTGAATGAAAAGCAACTAGATCAGATTGGAATGCGTTAATCCGTAGTAACCACAGAAAGGGAACCTATTTGAACAAGGGCAAGCGAACCAGAGAAAGCATTTGAACAACAAGTTGTTGCCTCTATTTAAGTTCATTTATTCTTTACTCGATCCCTTCTTTATAGTCTAGTAGCCCTTCTGAAAAAAGAAAAAATAGCTTCTCCTTCTGTTGACTTCACTCCCTTTGAGCTAACAGCAGCGGATGACATAGCAATAGCAGCTCCCATTTCTATTCTATATACGCTAATATCTGTTTGTGAGAAAATCGACTCTCACCCGAGGGTTGCCCCAGAAAGACTCTTTTCTTCCTAGCCTTCTTCATCTGCGCCCGAAAAAAGCTAAGCCCTTTCGTTCCAAGGGTTAGGTTCAAGGGTTGGTCGAGCGTCTGCAAACAAACCTTGGTCCCCAAAAGAGTTCTGGCTTATATTATAGGCTTTGAGGGACATCCTACTTCATTTCTAATCTAAATTGCCCACGTTCACGCGAAAAGCAGAATACAAAGAATACTTTCGCTAAAGACGAGCTATTCTTTACCCCCGGATCAGAATCAGAAGGAAAGGCCAGGCACCCAGGCTACTTTACTACGCTATGATTCCCATCTTCCAAGTCAGCCAGGTTTGAACGCCTTTGGGTGCATTCCCGGTAAGGGAGTAAGGAACCCCTCCTCCTCTCTATCTCTACCCACCAAAAACATGGTCACACCATGGGAACCACGAAAAAAAGCGAATCCTCGGTCAATCGAACCATGTCGTGAACAGAGTTCCTAGTCTCTAAGAGGTATGCAATCCTACTTTAATGAATCTAATGCTGACCACGTTCAGTTCACAGCTTCTTAAATGGATCCATTTATGGAACTAAAAAAGCATTGACCTTTCCCCCCGGGTGTGTGGGGGAGTGGAATCGCTTCCCATATCATATACCCTTCCCACAAAAGTGGTTATGCCGAAAATAAGATTGCTTGCTCTTCCTTCGTAGAGAAACTATGTAACTTCTTTCTCTCAGGCTCAAGCTCTTTCCCACAACTTAAACATTCGAATGAGTACTCTGACTATAATAACTACTAGTGGCATTTTTTTAGCACATTTCTCAACCCAACACCAACAGCTTACAGCTGCATTGCATCTTCTCTGTCTTCTTATCTCCCTAAGCCTAATCCCCCGTTGTCATGAAAGTTTTCGTCACGTCAGTCAATAGCTGCCCTAGTTGTCTAATCCAATGCCTTCATCAAACCTTCTTGATTCTCACTCTTATATAAAATATATAAAAAGTTCGGACTTAGTGAGAGACTTTCCTAAAAGAAAGAGAGAGTTCGCTGATGATGAGACACATTAAATAAGTAAAGTACATACCATACGGGAATCACGAAAGCACCGTTAAAGCAAAGACCTCTTATGCAACTAGAAAGTTAGTTAGCTCCTTACTTTGACTCTGGAATATAAAGAGAGAGATTTGCCTTCTTTTCCGCGAAGAGGTAAGGTCTGCCGTGCCAAGTTCTAGCTTTAATCAATCAAAGAAGATCGCCTTTTCTTGTAGAAAGTAATCACGCCTTTTTTGGTCTCCCTGGTCATGAAACTCGTCCACCTTAACCTTAATCCTCGTCGACAAACTAACGCACTCCTCCATCTATGAATGAAGTCCTGGTAGGCCTGGTATAGAACTGGAGTTCCCTACCAGGGTTTCTTTGCCCCACCAGGGAAAGACTAGAAGTAGCCCGCCCAACTCTACTTACTCTCATAACCTCCTTTTTCTGAAAGCTACATTTCAAATTCACTGGGATGAAATCATAGATCAAGCAAATCGTTTTATAGTTCACCTAGTTTTAGCTAGCTTTTTTCTTTACAGTGGCATTTCATTCGATCACAGAATCCATTGAAAGCTTTTTCCTTTTTTATTGGAAAGGTAGTGTATTTTTCAAGTTATTGAATTCAAATCATTAACAGAGTGTTTCACACGTTCGGTCTCTTGAAAACAGGAAGTAAGAATACAACCAGCATTTCCTTTGCCTGGTGTACGTAAATGCACCACCCCCGGGGACCTCCCTCTCTCTTTTCATTCATTCCGGTCAAACAAACTCAATCAAGCAAGCAGATGGAAAGAGGGATGGCATTGAGTAGCCTTTGAGAAAGGGAACTAGACAACCAACCCGCTAACATACATACAATTTTTCCGACACGTCTTTCCTGTAGGTAAAGGATAGTGCTGCTATCGGTATTTCAGTGAACGGAACGAAGAAGCTCAATGCCAAATCAGGCTACACTAGCTAGTCCAACAGTTAGACTACCTCGTCTTCCTTTCTTTGAAAATAGAGGAAGATGCCACAATTAAAATGATGGGGGCACGCTCTTTCATCATCGAGTTTTTTAGCCAGACGGAAGAAGTAAAGAAAAATAAAAAGATTTAAAAAAGACAAAGCGGAATCCGCCTCTTTAGCAAAGAAGCAAGGGTGGTCGTAGATCAGAAGTAAAGTAAAGTCTCATCCCTTGGGTACGAAACTACGCTATTCTTCGCATCGAAAAATAATAGGAAAAAGAGGAAGATGCACTGTATATCTTATAATGTACGCAGGGGTTAACTGCGGCACTATAGGAGTGGAAGGGTTAGCTTGGAAGTGAATGAGGGCGGAGATATTTAATACTGGAAAGGAAGGAAGGTTTTTCAATTCCCCAATCAACCGGGTAGAAAAAAAGGCTTGAAGGCATTCCGGCAAGCTGCTATGGAAGAATTTATTCCCGAACGCTGGGTTCAAATTGATTGGTGCCCTTAGTCCACTTAATGCTAAGCTAATGTTTGGAAATGGGTGCTAAGCCATAGAGCCAATTTGTGTTGTTGTTATCACCATCTAGCTTGTTGTTATATTTAAAGGAGAGAAAAAAAATAAGCTATAAAATGATACATGTTCAATTATTTTTTATTGTCTCCAGTGACAAAACAAGGAAAAAACATAAAAAGAATGAGATTTACTTTCCTAATCGGTCCATGGCTTATCCGTATACCAAACCAATGAAAATAAAATTTTTATTGAAATCAGTAAGTGGATGTAATTTTTAATTTTTTTTTTTATTTTAATTGATTTGGTCTAACAGAGTCATGGATCCAGTCTATTAAACTATCTCCCATAAGCCAATCCAGTAGCATACCTTAGAGTTCCGGTATATAACTTAACTGTATTTAACTCAGATTGTAAACATGAAGAAGGAACTAAATTAGAGACTTGTAGGGGTTCTGGAGCTTGGGTAGCAGCATCAAAAGGGGGCAAAACTATAGTACAGGATATTAATATTCTGTACTATATAGAAGTTGCTTTCTACTGTCAGATTTTGTTTTGTTAATAATAATTGCTGGATTAACACATGAATTTGAAACTGATTGCCGGCAACACATGTTAGAAAATATTAGTTATATATTTTTTATTTTTTCATATGTTATGAGATTAAAAATGAGGATGGGAAGGAGAAAGAAGCATCAAAAAGCGAATTAAAAGGATCGGTGAAAGTTGGTTAATAGCACTGAAGCAGCATAAAATTTTGTATGCAGAAACCACTTACCTCCAAGTTTAAAAGATCATATTTTGGCTTATGTGTGTTTGAGATTTAAAGCTGAGATCGTGAACCAAAATCATTTGATTGAACAATTACCAAAACCCATGTGCAAAAGTATCTACCACCATTTTTTTTTTTCCCAACAGTTGAAAAGGTCTATCTTTTCAATGGTGTAGCAAGAGAAATACTCCTGCTCTTGGGAAAAACTATAATATTCTTGTTTTTTCCCTTTCAATATACTTACTGAAACAAATAATGTTTAAAGTAAAGTTCTACAAAGAAATGAATGAGATTCGCTGGTACTAGTACAATTAACTTATTTCCAACAATTGGAAATTGAAACTTCAAACTCCAATGTTGGAACCCAATTAATCAGGAAGAAAAATCTATTGAGAAATCGGTGTTTTATGCTTAGATTACATAGTTTTATTTAGTCATTTCTGATCATAGCCTAAAATGCGGGATCTAATGCATTGAGATAACCTTATGAGTTTATAACCTTTTTACCTTACTCCTTAATTGCAAATCTTGAGTTCCTAAAGAAAAGAAGTTTGCATAATTAAAGTTCAAATCTTTTCAAAAATTGTTGGAACATTAGATGAGAGGAAAAATAATGAAATTATTTAAAAATCTATTAGAATGATCAAAATATAGTTAGGTTTCGGAGATGAAAGCTAGGTACATTCCACCAAGAGAAGATGTTGTTATGCAAATGAAGTTCTAGAGGGCGCTTACATAATTTTATCGGCTTGCGCTTAGTGGATATGTACAAAGAAGCTTATGACAGTAAGTTTTTTTTGTCATTAGCAAATTTTTTATTACTTTGATCCACTCTATATAACTGCTACTATCTAATGCTTGTTGACCTTTATATGCCTTACATGTAGTAATCCTGATATTAATTCTAGGAAGCTAATTAGTAGACTTAAGTGTGCATGACTCATGATATTGCGTCAATGAAGTGATGATCTTCGAAATATTTTCTGCTATATTCCTATTATTAGTTATAAATCAACACTTTCCTTTTAAGTTTTAAGAGGTTCTAATGGATGGTGTTAGAAGTGTGGACATACTGATTGCCAGCTTTGCAATACATATTCTACTTGTGCTATATAAGCTTTATTCCAACATCCGGAAGCTTTTGAATTTTCTAATCATCTACCCAAACTTAGAGAGAGAGTAGTTGGTACTCTGCACTCTGAGGACAAGTTTGGAGTAGTTGGTGCACTTTGTTGCACGCATCCAAAGCTTTACATTTCCAACAAAAACACTTTCAAAATTCCCGAGACTAAAAGCAGGTGTTCTGATAGAAAGTATGCAGACTAAACAAGAAGATTATGTTGCTAGAATAAAGAATTTCCTTCAGGTAAATTTAAATGTCAATTTATGGAATTGTCTTCTCTAAGTTTTCATTCTCTAAGGTTTGATTTTAAAATTTTGCATTGCAACATCACAAAAAACTTAAAGATTTGAAGATTGCAGAATTTCTGGATGAGGGTGGAGAAGAAGATTATCCAAATATAGCTGTCAATTTGTTGATTGTAGCCAAACCTCAATACCAAAATATCTAAAGCAACATTTTCAGAAACATCGGCTATGCATATTCATCTACATCAACAAACCAAATAATCAATTGAAATCAAACTTTTAATCCAACTGAATTTTGCATTAAACACCATAGATTCTTCACAGAAAATGAAAAATACTGCTTGTTGTACTCAAAGAATCAATAACTTGCATTCTGTGATTTTCGACCATACAAGTACGTGAGATCGTTCTACTTTTCTTTCGTTTAAAAAATAAAAAATTAAAAAGAAAAAGAAAAGAATCGATCACCCAAACCTGCTATTTCAAGTTCTCTTTACACGTGGAGCATGTGTATCATTTCACTACCAATACAGAAATTCACTTATCTGTATGGCAGAAAAAGCCATCAAAAGATAATGAGCTATGACTGAACAAAGATCGATTAAAAAGTATATTGTTCAATTCTGCGAAACCAACCAGCAAATAGCCCCAGTATAAATAGGCCAAGAAACCCCATAAACTATAAGATCAACATGCTTCAATTTCCACAAAACCCAAGAAGAAATATGAGGAAAATCTGCAAAAAAGTCAAGACTTCAAGGAAGCAAAAAATGAGATTTCTTTTAATCTCTAGTACCATTCAAAGTGAAGACCCGGGTAATTTTCATTTATCAGGATTCGTCAGAATTTCAATTGAAGTAATATAGAATGAGAGGAATAAAGGAATATAAAGAGCAATTTTGTCCATTAATAAAATTTCCTTTGTTAATAACTTATATTGCTCTATGGGGCTTCATTTGTTTGATCACTGTCTTCCTGGTTTGTTTCATTGGCTTTCACATGATGCTGTTGGAATAGCTCACATCAGGTCCTGCTATTTAAGGCTTTTGCCTTCTTCTTTTTACCGAAAAAGAAAAATGATTATAGAATACAATTGAATTCTAAATTTAGAATAATTTTAAAACTTTCATGATTGTAGAATAACTTTCTTGTTCTGGAGGAGGAGGGCGATATATCTCCTAAAATTGAAAAACACATCACAAATCAGATATCGTATAAATGAATTATGTTAAGAATTTTAAAATTATCAATGATGATAATGTGCAACTAACAACCCCCAATTGTAGCCCAGCCATGCTGCTGTGATAAAAGACAATCAGATGCTTTCGAACAATCAGAATCCACAATTTTATAAGCATGAACCCGGACTGCAGGATTAGATGGTGGCGTAGAAGGCCCTGTATTCTACATTCAAAAACATATGAAACAGATATACAAATAAAACGATAAATCAACGAAAATAACAACACACTGACAAAGCTTAGTTCGAAGTAATAGCGTGCACAAAACACCAGCTTGAATCATTATTTCCTTGAGATCAACTAGGAATGAAGAACAGAATGACGAAAATAATTTCAGCATATTAAAGAGTAAATGCTTCAGTAAGAAAAATATATAGGGTCATTCATTAAGCCAGGACCATGTGAATTATATATTAGTGTTTAAGTTAAATAGCGGTTGCATAAACACTAACATACCACTGAAAATGATAGTACAATACATAACATCCATGCCAATGAACTGTAATAATTTGTCAAGCATACTACGTATATTTTAAAGCAGCAGTCATGGGATTGTATAAATACATGGATGCAAAATGACAAACTCCAGAAGAGCAAATACAATACAAAGAGGAATAATTCTTCAAAATTTCAGAGAAAATTTATGTTGGATTTGATAGCAAATTTAGGGTTATGAAATTTACTGTAAAAGGCCATTGCATTTTTTGTATTCTAACACACCTGTCTCCCCATTGTTAAACAGATATTGGACATGAGCCAAAGCCAATAATTGCTAGCTTAAGTAATCAGAGTTATGAAATTTTACAAAACCTAACAAGTCAACAAAGTATGATAGAATTGGCAATAATTAGGTGAAGCTTTCTAGTATTATTCTGCTAATAAGATCATTATCTGGCATTCACAATAATGAATTTCTCTTCAAATACCAATGAAGCAACAAATTTATCGAGAGAAAGAAGAGACTCCAAAACTGAATATGTGAACTTAAATTTCTTATCAAATATTTCTAATGTATTACCTCTTGTTTTACCCATGGGAAAGCAATTAAAGAAATGCCAAGCCCCCCATATATAAATTTTATAATTAACTATTTGCAATTAACAAAGCAAAACTGCATGAATTCTGAAATGCCCATTGGGTTCCCAAAGTGGACATAAAATATCCAGAAATTTCAAAAATAATAATCATTCGGTTATCCGTTTTTTATTATTTCAGAAATTCTAAAGTAAAGGTTATCTGTTTCCTAACAATGAACTCTGATAGTAATATTAACAAATATATATATATATATATATATATATATATATATATATATATTGATTACCATGTTTCTACCAATCTCAACAGCAAATGATACAAATGGGCATTAATCTTCTCCACAATCCATTCTCTTTAGCCCATTAAGCACACTGCTGACATTGATTTTACTAGAGACACTCTCTTCCTCCTATAGAAGCTTCAACGAAACCAATACTGACAATGTTCTTAATCAATAACTGACATGATAAAGCCACATCTCCGTCACACCCCATCATCCTTTCCGGTCATTATGTTATGATTCGCTTCGGCGTAACAAATAAATTGAATTGCTTCTCTACCTGATATCTTATGGCCCACTTAATAAATCTATTCCATGTTAGATTATTTAATAATCTATATGTGGCCCATGTAATTAAAGGGCTAGTTCTAATTAAGGTGGCCCAAGATAATGGTTATTGGGGCTTAATGGATTAGGACCAGTTAGGGTTTTAATACCCTTCCTCTGCTTTATAAAAGATTAAGGAAATCAACAGCATAGGTTAAGAGAGTGTGACGGCTACCTCAAACACATACGGTGATAGATTGTTTGAGAGAGCGTGAAAAGAAAAACTCATGTGCTGTTAATAATTCTCTAACCATTAAGAGAGCGCTTACGGACAAAAGGCCAAAGTGAAGAAACATAAATCTGCTGTTACGGTGAGAATCGAATTGCCGCAATAAGTTAATCAATAGCTATGGATCAAGATACGCTTCCGCTTATTATGTCTTCTTATTAAACAAATTCTATGAACTATAAGATCTAAGCTATATTAAAGTTTATTCAACATGTGTTATCAAAGCCTAGTTCCTGTTCTATATTTTTTTGATAGTGTTTTTGTGACATCCTACCGAGTCGAGTCTTAGCACTGAGTCAAGTCATTTCATAGAGTCGAGTTGAGTCGGGCCAACCAAACCCGGTTGGGGTAGAATGGGGTTATACGTGGACTTACTTGATTGAGAGAAAAAGATCAAAGCATGTGGGTGAGGATTTATTTGCATTAAAAGATCAAGCTTGGGTATTAAGTGATAGCCTTTTTCCACTTGAGGTACCATTTAGGAAGTTTCACATCATTTGTCCTGATATTTTGATGGTCTACCCGTGCTAATCATTTTCACTTTCCCATTGTCATCTTTATCTTCATCTTCTTCATCTCCTTCCTTTCTCCATCCATTTTCATGGTAGTTTAAGGCAACCTCAATTTTCTCCAAGTAAGTAGAATATCTTGAAGCTTTATGTTTTTCAACCTCTAATTGAGCTATATTGTAGATAAGTTATAAGAATTTTGATGTGTATAGGAGAAGGGAATTCAAAGATTGTAGAAAAAAGAAGTTAAAGAAAAGCTCAGGCTTTTTGGAGTAAAGGTTTGATATCTCTTTTCATTTACCATTTTCTTTGCATGAGAATTTGTGTGGTGTGTTGCTAATGAGACAATATAGCTTTATGTTGAGTGGGAGGACCGGTAATGGTGAGAAAACAGGGGAGGAGTTGAATAAATGAAGTAAATAGTGAGTTTACGCTGAAACAGGTTTTGCTGGAAATTTTACCAGTAGCTTCATCTTGATTTTGACCCCATTTAATGATGGAATTAGGAAGTGTTATAGAAGAGTTATTTGTTCCTCTATGTGTTAGCTTTACATGGGTTTTTGAATCATCCAAATCGGAGTTGTATATTGAGAGATATGACCAAAAGAGTACAGACTATGCAGGCTGGAAAACGAGACGCGCGCGCGCGAATTGCATGACGAGCTCGCGACTTGTGCCTGAAACTCACTGACTCTCATTTTGCACATTACGTGCTCGCGACTTTCATTTGTGCGCTCGCGACTTTCACCTGAAACTCTCTGACTCTCATTTGGTGCTTTACGCGCTCGCGACTTTGCACTGCGCGCTCGCGACTTGTGCCCGATAACTCACTGTCTCTCATTTTGCACTCTACGCGCTCGCGACTTTCAAGTGCGCGCTCGTGACTTGTGCCCGATAACTCACTGTCTCTCATGTGGACATCTCGCGCTCGTGACTTTGCAAGGCGCGCTCGTGACTTGTGTTTTCATGCATTTTTGGATTTTATTTTCTATGCAATTGGATTCCTTTGCTCAACTTGTATGCCTCCAATCATTTTACAACAAAATAAAACATTAAATCATGTATCAAAACAACATGCAAGCATACAAATGATGTGAAATCAAATAAACATTATGATTTATGAAGTTATGAACTATGAATATGATGTTGTGTTATATCATTGACATACCAACATTATGCTCCATTGAGGTTAGGTAGAAACCATGTAGATAAGGCTATGTCGCGACATAGGATAGCAGATCTGCACACCATACAGTTTGGTACTCCGGCTACAGGCCGTTGAGTGGATATGATTATATATGGGCCATAGCAGCCAAGCATACAGTATTCATCCAGTTTCATACAGTTTTTCTTATCACTTCGGTTTCACTATAACCTTATGGAGCCATACAAATATCTTGACATAACATTTCATGAATCATACAGTATTATAAACAGTACGAAAGATAATCAAGGTATAAGGAAAGGATCATGCTATATGCGCTTATATGTTTAGTTACCCATATGCATTTACATGCTCATTTTTATCTATGTATGTGCTTAATTGTTTCTTTATATGTTGAGATATCCACTGAGCTTTATTTGCTCAGCGAGTTACCTATTTAACTCGCAGGTTTTGAGATTGGACCGTAGAGAGTCAGCTTGCAACTGCTGCAGTTCATCTGTAGAAGACTCAGTCTTCAGGGTAGCTACTCATTTGGATGTGTATCTTTTGTCTACCCTTTTTATGGCATGTACAGGGCACACAGTTGGGCCCATTTCATTTTGACACTAGCATCATGTCTTGTAAATATAAATTACATTATTATTGTAAACGACATCAGCATGATATTATATTCAATATACATTATGATTTCAGCATGTCAGACCATAAAGTCAACCAGTTTGTAGCGTCTCGGCTCGGTTCATTCGGGTTAACGGGTGGACCGGGAAGGGATGTTACAGTTTTAATTTGGCTTAATTAATGGAAATTAATTTCGTATTATGAAGTTGATTAATCTGGCATATATGAAGCCAAAATTATAGAAATTGAAAACTATTTGTTTTCTTTATCCTTTATAAATTATTCTGCTATTATTTATAAAGTTATAACATCTTATTGTGTTATGTTCGTTAAAGTTTTGAGATCTTAATTCAATCTCATAAAAGTTTTGCATAAATCAATGTTTAATTAATGGAAAACTTGTTAGTCGCCAAAGTGGCCTTGTTTGGATTAGTTTAGACATTGACTATGTAGCTTTCAATTATTCATGTTTGTGTGATGCCTTAAATGACATGAAAGTTAAAATTAAACAATTGAGATCATTGATTATAATTTGTTAGGTTACCCAAAGGTAGACCATTAATTATAATCAATGCAATTAAAGAGACTTATCATTGTCCTAATTAATATGAATGTATATCCAAAGATCACATGCATATTGTATGGAGCATTATTGAATAGTTGAAAGGAATAAAAAAAAACGTAACTAACTTCTAGAGAGAAGCACAGGGCGTGCTACAATGAGCACGGGTATGCCCTGACCTCTAGAGAGAAGCATGGGGCATGCTGCAATGAGCATGGGCATGCCCTGACTTCCAGTGAGAAGCACGGGGCATGCTATAGTGAAGCATGGGCGTGCTTCTCTCTGACTTGCATAAAGGTTCGCAAGTTGCTCCACAACAATGAAAGTCTGTTAAAGTATTTTTCTTCTTGGCATCATTATTAATTAAAATTATGCATTTAAATATTACGGAAAGGTGAATCTAGATGCATAATTAAGGTTGTTATTTGTTTGAATCCATTTATGTTTACTCAAAGTATTAACATATGAGTATATGTATAATGTTGCAGCTTCTTTTAACATGTTTGCTATGGGCACTGGGTTGATTAAGTTCAATGGATTGAACTATGCTGATTGGTCCGAACAAATCCATTATCAGTTAGGAGTTTTAGACTTGGATTTGGCATTAGTTTCTGAAAAGCCAACAGCCATTACAGAGACCAGCACTGAAGCTAACAAGTCTCATTATGAGGCTTGGGAGTGGTCTAACAGGCTGAGCTTGAACTTAATGAGGATGACAATGGCTGAAAATGTTAAGCCATCAATGCCCAGAATAGACAATGCTAGAGAGTACATGTTGAAAATAAAAGAGTACTCCCAATCGGACATAGCTGACAAGTCCATCGTAGGATCCTTAATGAGTGAGCTAACGACCAAGAAGTTTAATTGGTCATAATCCATTCATGGTCATGTGACTGGCATGTAGAATTTGGCAGCCCAACTGAAATCAATGGGAATGGATGTGAGTGAATCCTTTTTAGTTCAATTTATTATTAACTCACTTCTTCTTGAGTTTGGTCAGTTCCAAGAGAATTACAACACCCTCAAGGAAAAATGGAATATTCAGGAAATCAAGGCCATGTTGATACAAGAGGAAGGGAGATTAAAGAAATTGAAGGAACACTTTGTCAATCTCACATTTCATAATGGAGCTAGTAGCAGCAACAACAAATCAGGGAAGAAAGGCAAGAAAAGGGACAGTGCCCCAATGAAAGTTAATGAGGGCCAAATCCATAAGGAGTTGAAGTGCACTTCTGTAGGAAGAATGGTCACTTCAAGAAGGACTGTCCTAAAAGGAAGATTTGGTTTGAAAAGAAAGGTATACTTTATGTTTCAGTATGTTTTGAATCAAATCTTATTGAAGTGCCTAATAATACATGGTGGTTAGATTCTGGTGCAATTACTCATGTGTCTTATGTTATACAAGGATTCCTTTCGATCCAACCCATAAATGAAACTGAAAAGTTCCTATACATAGGGAACAGAATGAAGGCACGAATAGAAGGAATTGAGACTTATAAATTGATCCTGGACACTAGTTGTTATCTGGATCTTGAAAAATGTCTCTATGTTCCTAAATGTGCCAGAAATTTAGTTTCTGTAGGGAGGTTGGATAATGTTGGTTTCAATTTTAAGATTTGTAATGGTGTTTTTTTCATTATACAAACATAAGTACTATTATGGTTCTGGTACTTTGATTGATGGTTTGTATCATTTAATCTTGATGCTGAATTTATTGAATCCCTGTTTAATGTTGAACACAATATAGGTAATAAACGTAGTGCACATAATGAATGTTCTGCTTTCTTGTGGCATCAAAGGTTAGGTCTCATATCCAAAAAAAGGATTTTGAGGTTAATGAAAAGTGAAATCTCACTTCAATTGGACTTCACTGACTAGGATGTGTGTATAGATTGCATTAAAGGTAAGCAAACTAAGCACACATTAAATAATCCAGCTACAAGAATCAGTGAATTGCTTGAACTTATACACACTGATATATGTGGTCCTGTTGATGTTCCCTCTTGGGGTGGTGAAAAATATTTTATTACCTTTATCGATGATTTCTCACGGTACAGTTATGTATGTTTGCTATATGAAAAGTCTCAATCAGTGGATATCCTTGAGATATTCATTAATGAGGTAGAGAGGCAGTTAAATAGAAAAGTTAAAGTAGTGAGATCTGATAGAGGTGGTGAATATTATGGTAAATTTAATGAAAATGGACAATGTCCAGGTCCATTTGCAAAGTTTCTTGAAAGTCGTGGCATTTGTGCACAATACACAATGACGGGTACACCTCAATAGAATGGTGTAGCTGAAAGGCGGAATCGTACTCTTATGGAAATGGTTAGGAGAATGCTAAATAATTGTATTGTACCTTTATCATTATGGATGCATGCATTAAAGACCGCTGCATATTTACTTAATAGGGTTCCTAGTAAGGCAGTTCCCCAGACCCCTTATGAACTATGGACAGGAAGGAAACCTAGTCTGAGGGATCTTCACGTTTGGGGTTGCTCAGCTGAAGTTAGGATATATAATCCACATGAAAAGAAGCTTGATGCTAGAACAGTTAGTGGATTTTTCATAGGATATCCTGAAAAGTCAAAAGGGTACAGATTTTATTGTCTTAACCATAGTATGAGAATTGTTACGTCTGGTAATGCTCAGTTTATTGAAAATGGCCAAATTAGTGGGAGTAGTGAATCACGTAAAGTGAATGTACAAAAGATTCAGATTGAAAATCCATCTCAAGTGGATTTTCCTAATGTCTCTTCTTCGGTTGTTGTTCCACTTCTTGTATCACGGTTTAACAACATGGTTGAACAACAAAACACTTATTGTATCACGGTTTAACAACATGGTTGAACAACAAAACAACGTTCCGAACCCACAAAATGACCATATAAATGATGAACTAGTAAATAATGAACAATTCACGAATGATCAAGTGGTTTCACAAGAAACAAAACCGTGTGGGCTTGTGGCCCAAAGCGGACAATATCTTGGTCAGTCTGGGCTGTTATAGCTTGGTATCAGAGCCCAAGCCTTGTTCCTCTGGCCGGTGGTGGGGGCAAACCTCAGCTTGGACGCTGAGTCCCGAAGGGGGGTGAATGTACTTTGGGCCACAGGCTTGCACGTTTTTGTTCCTGGGTGCAGACACAAGGTAGGCCCGTAACCCTCCTTACACCTTGGCCAGACCACCCAAAAGGCCTCTTGACAGTCTAAAGTTTGTCCATACTTATGTATATCACTTGCACCTTGCACTTCACCAATGTGGGATTCGCGTAGGATGTTACAAATCACCCCCATCTCCTACTATACTTGATGATCAAAGCATTCCAAAACCGAATCCACAATATCAAGAATGGTTCAAATAGGACCAAATGTTACTTTCATGGCTCTTCACTTCCCTCACTGAAGAAATTTTCCCATACGTTACTGGCTCACCTCCTCTAAACAAGTGTGGGATGCCCTAGCCTTCACTTTTGGCTCTATCTCGCAGAATAGATAGCTGCAATTACATATAGAATTCCAAGAATTGAAAAGGAATGACATGCCAGTAGCTGATTATTTACAAAAAGCAAAAGCAAAAGCAAAAGCTAAGGAACTTGGTGCATCTAGAAAACCGCTCACACCAACCGAATTTAATGTTGTCATATACCGAAATATTGACAGTGAATATCACTCCATCATGACCGCATTAAATCTTCAACCTCTACCTGTCTCTTTTTTTAAGTTATATGGTCATCTCACCGCTCATGAGCAATTACTTCTTAGTATGAGCACCCCGCAGGCTAACATGGCACTCAGGCCACCCTCCACATCTCCATCAAGCATTCTTATTTCTTTTCTTTTTTTTTACATTTGAATTTCTACCTTATTTATTGAAACTTTTGATATGATGAGTTCTTTTAAATATTTTTATAATAATAATAATAATAAATCTAAAATTATTGTATTTTAAAACTTTAAACCTTTTGAATTTTTGAATTTAAAATTTAAAATTTTTTGAATTTTTTTTCTTATCTAGATCTATACAGCTATATACATATATCTATAAATACCTCTCAGTTTCAATGATTTTTTCACAATGGTTTTCTTCATATTACTTTGTTTTTTCTTTGGATTATCTTGCTTTCAATTTTTTGAGTTTTAATTGTGCTTTATAAATTTTTATTTTTTCATTTTAATTTAGATTGTTATTATAGATTTTTAGATTTTGAATTGCAAAAAGACGATACTAGCAACTTCAGTCGATATGTATCATGTCTCTTCTTCTTGAATCATACTTCTTCTCGTTCAATTAAGTGTAATAAGTTGTATGATATACAGTATGTTTAGTACTAGGTTTTTTCTTTATCTATATAGTTTTTATGCTTATAAATGAAATGTCAGTATTTATTTATTTATTTATTTATTATTAATATTATTATTATTATTATTATTATTTTATCATTGTTTTTCTTAATAGGTAGGAGGTTATTATTATTTACATAAATAATTTAAAAGAAAAAAAGAAAAAATATTAAATTTAATAAATATATTTAAAATAAAAAAGAGAGCTTAAAGATGACATCTAATAAATTAAAAAAAAAAATACATTTAACATAACAAAGAGAGCTTAAAGATAACATCTAATAAATTAAAAAAAATAAATTTCATAAATTAAAAAAATATATTTAATAAATTAAAAATAAATTTAGACATCATTTATATTTAAAATGACATTCTTATCCTTTAAATTTTATTTTTATTATTTAAATATTAGAAAATTATATCTAATAATCATATTTTAAAAATTAATATTCATTTACAATAATTATCTATATCTATATTTCAATTTTAAATTTTGGACATCTTGGTTTTTCATTAGATCATTTAAGATACCTTTTTTTAAGTCTAAAATTTAAAATGATTATTTATTTAAAATAATTATCTAATATATATTTGAATTTTGAATATTTTTTATTTTATTTATGTCCATTTATTTATAATGATTATCTATTTTTATATCTATATATTTTCATCACCATCATACTTAAAGAAACTTGCAAGTGAATTAATTTTATTCATATTTGGTGAAATAAAATATTTGATAAAATAATTTTATTCATCATCACCATCATACTTGAAAAATGATGAATTTAATTTTCTAGCAATAATTATATGGTACAAATATCATTTATTATTTAAAATTCACTTTATTATTATTTAAAAAATAATAAATAAACTTGGTTTTTCTTTTATTTGCAATTGCAAAAAGATTTGAATAACAAAATCATATAATCAATTGCCAAAATTATAATAATTTTCTAAAATTGCATAATGAATCACTTTTTTTTTTTAAATAATAGCCTAATAAAAATCACAAAAATTTAATTTTATCAACGTAAATAATAGTAATAGATAACTCATCCAAATCTATTCTAAAAACTCACAAAATAAGTCATATAAATCTATTTTTTAAAAGAAAATCAAAATTACACGCAATGCGCAGCCTTTACCTAGTTTTATAATAGACGAGTCCTTTGATTGAGCGTTAAAGTAACGATCAATTTTATGGAATTCTTCTATCAGGTATCAATTAGTATTAAAAAACAAACTTTTCCATTAATCTAATTAAATAAGGAACAATTTTGTAAATAAATGTCAAATATTATTTTTAACTGCTTTCACTCCCTCCATTGTTTTTACATTCTCTCACTCTAATCTTTATAGTTAGTATGTACTAATTGTATTCTTGAACGTGCAGGTTAACACTTATAAATAAATTGATATAAATTAAATTTGATTGAAAAATGTAAATAAAGTAATATTATGAAAACATAATATTTGTCAATAACCTTTTTTTTGTTCTTTGACTATGATAACAAAAACTAGTAATCCAATTTTTTCTATATATTTAAAAGTGATAAAAAATTCTACACTAACAAATTAAAAATAATAAACTCACTTTCTTAGCTAAACTTAAAACAATAAATATAAATATTGCTTTTATAAATTAAATCAATTACTCAAACCATAAAATTATCTAAATAGAAAAAGAAATAAATTTCATAAATCATTAATCATAGGTGTCTGTTGCTCAAAGTATTAATTTTTATCGCTATCTAAAAATATGTTGAACATAAAAAAGAAAATAAGAATTTGTGTGATAAATTTATTAGATGAATCCCTCACATAACAAAATGAGTTAAATAGAGGATAGTTAAATTATAAAATAACAAAATGTTATATCAATATATAGTGTGGTTATTAATTATTGAAAAAATTAATTAGTGTTCTATTAGTATCAAAAAATTATTGTTTAGATCATTAATTATTGTTAAAAAAACAATGAGTTTTTATTAATCAAATAAATTTATTATATGATTATTAATTATTGAATAAAGAAAATGAAAAGTTTTATAATTTGATTAGGTGATCTCCCGCGCTTTGCACCAATTATATAGTATATATATATTTTTTTCTGTTGATTAAATTTTAGGAATGTGTGGGGTGGCCTATCCAAGGAATGTTTTAGTTTAGTTCTCGGTGCTCTTTTCTTTGTCCAAAAAAATATTTAGAAAATCAAATTTTTTATAGAAAATACGTGCACTTAGTAAATTAAATGGTTGGATGATATTATAACTGCATTCTTATTAATTTAAAATGTAAGCTTCTTTATTCCCTATCATTGTTTAGGTAAAACAATTAGAATATATAGATATTGTTAGGTTCTTAAATGTAAAGAACATATAATTTTTATACAGAATTAACAGAATTTTAATTATATATAAGAATAATAAAAAAAATTGCATAGGACATCAAGATAGAAGCAAGCCTGAGTATAGGTTAGAAAATTGTATTACAAAGTCAATTAGTTTTATCCATTTTAGTTCAATTCAATAGTTGTTAATTTATTTTGGTTTGATTTTAAGAAATCCAACTTTTGTTCTTAAATTTTAGAACTTATAAAAATATACTCAAAATAATTAAATTTCTTCAAAAGCCATAATTTAATTTAAAACTCATAAGATTGGAGAACAAATTATAATTAAATAATAAAAGAGAGAGAGAAAAAAAAAGTAATTTAAAAAAAGAGAAATATTGAAAAATTTCTCAAGCAAGAAAAATGAAAATGCTAAAATGTTAGGGAGTTTCTCTTTTCTAAGGAAGTGTCATATCAATACATCGCAAAACTTCCATGTTTCTCCTTTATTTATATATAATGATATAATGATTCTACACTTCTCTCTTTATTTTCCTTCTCTTTATGGGATACAAGCTCCGGAGAAGCATCCTCTCCTTACCAAATTATGAAAATCTGAAAGCATGCAAGAACCATTTCAAAGAATGGTACTTTTTTACTTTAAAATCCATACATATATTTTTTTTTCTAATTGGTTTCCAAAGTACTCACTGTAATTCTTCCATCTCAATTGAGATTCTAATAAATCTAATTTTCATTTTTTTTAAATCAAGGAAACATCTTTTGACAATAGAAACACGTTTTTCATTTGTTGAATTTGCGAAAATGGGCCTAAAACGTTTCTGAGCTACTTTTGTTTCCTAAACGTTTCGAATTTGCCTTACTGTTTCTATGTATCACCGGTGTTGATCACTGTAATGCTCTTAGATTTGAACCATAACTTCTAAGGCCTTGAATTTCGTTTAAAGTCAAGTTTTATGCTTTGAATTTGCAGTATTTGAAGAAATTGATTCTGATTTTAGAATTATTGCTATGAGTAAGAAAAGAATTATTCCCTCTATTTCGCATGTGCATTTTAAAGAATGTTTGGTTGAATCGGAACTTTTATTTTTTTATATAAAGATACTTGAAAATTTTGTTTACTTTTTTCAGAAGGTATAATGTTATTTTTTGTGCCTAAACTTGTCTTTTTTTTTTATCTATTTTGGTATCTGAATGAAAAATAGTGACAATTGAGTCCCCAAACTTGTATTTTTTTTTTTTTTCATTTAGTGTATCCTGATGAAATGGACAGCCGAATTGTCTAATAGGACAAAGTGGGGCCACATATAGCTATATGTTGCTTAAATGACTGACTTTTAATCCCTATTAGCTGTCCAACATGGCAAATATCTCAAATTATCGATTTAACTTCATTAACCTCAACTCAAACACTAACTTTGTGAAATCCCTAACTAATACACAATCTAAATCCTTAACTAATTCAGGATCTAAAAATGAGAAACAATATTAAGAAATTAAATTGGAATTTAATGAAATGCATTCTTAAAAATGCATTTAAAATAATTTAGTAGAAAAAGAATAAGATTCTGTCTTCTTATCAGTCAATAATCCAAAAAAAGAAAAAAAAAAAAAAGTGAAATAGCTAATAGGAAATATTAAGTTACGTTAGTAAAAATTATGTGGCATTGATTTCAATAATCTGTTTAACTGCTGAGAATTTGGTGTTTCAGATTCTAAAGTACATAAAAAAGGGCACATTTTTCTTTTTTTTCTTTTTTCTTTTAAGGAAACCAATGGTAGTCAATGGAGTTGCAGAAACTTTTACCTGTGAAGAATGTAGGCGTAGGAAGAGGGAAATGAAAGTGGGACAAAGCATTACAATGATATCGTTGGGAGAAGAGAAGAGGATTGAATCTGTAAGCAGAGCAAGAAGATAAAAGAAATGGGCTGGAGAGAGCGCTATTCTTGATACCATTGTCGTCAATGGTAGAAAATTTATAAACCTCAATAATGAAGGAGGAGATGCAGTGGGGTTTTAGCGGTAGAGAAAGAGCGGAATAAGAGACAAAGTGGGGATGATAATTGATTTTATTTTATTTTGTTTATTTATGCAACAATAGTATATTTTTCTTTTGTAAATTATTGCGTAAGTAAACAAAATATTGACAATTAAGGGATAAATATATATTTGCCATATTAGACAGCTGACATGATTAACAGTCAATCACATAAGCAGACACGTAGGCATATGTGGGCCCCACTTCATCATATTAGACAATCTAGTTGTCCTTTTCATTAGGAGACCAAATTGAAAAAAAAATGCAAGTCTGGGCACTCAACCATCCCTATTTTCCATTCAGACACTAAAATAGAAAAAAGAACAAGTTCAGATACTAAAAATAACATTATCTCTTTTCAGAACTATTATGTTTTAGTGATATTATTCATATATGGGGTACTAGACATCCTTTTTTCAAACAATTCATTGATTTCTACTTTTACAATGAATTCATTTGTAAAGTGATTAGAATTAGTACTTGATGAAAAAAATAATCATTAATGCCGAATCAATAAATGAAAGGTAAAAAAGGAATATGATGGTAAAAGATCATGTGCAAGTCACATGTTTGTCTGAATTAGAATTAGTTACATTCACATAAGCTGCCAACTATTAAAATGAGTTCCATATATACTGACTCAACATTCCGACAATTAAAATCAGTTGCAGTCACATGATTGCAAATTTTTGCAAATATGATCACTCAATTGACAAAGTTTTCTGGCGAAATACCAAAATAGAAAAAACACAAAGTTCAAGCACTAAAGTTAGGCTTATTTTCATACATCATTCCTCAACTTAAGATTTTATCACTTTATTGTCCCTAAACTTCAATTTCTAACATAAAACTCCCACAATTTCAATTTTTATAACACTAAACACCCTTCGATCAATTTCTAGTGATGAACACTATCAGAAAATTGATGTCGCTGAAATGATTAATAGCTCTTTCATCACGACCCATTTTTCTGGGCCAGACCGCCACTGGGACTTGGGTAAGATTAAGGACACCTAAGCCTGTAGTATTGCTAAACAGTCATTAGAATAGATAAGCTCAATCCCATTCAATTGGACCTTTGGCCCACCATATAATAACTTTTGTATTTTATTTCGTGAACCTAGCCCTACATTGATATGTAAACAAATCCATAGTTCAATCTATAATCAATACAACTTGAATACAAAATTTTATGGAATTTTATTTAACACTTTTGCCTATGTAATTGCGAAACTCCATGTAAAATTTATACATTTTACAAAATTTGGAAACAAAATTCATTAGCCTAAGTATTTATACATCCTTCACTTCAAGGAGATTGGTTCCAATAGAGGTTGGACCAAGAAAAAGAAAAATTGAAACCTGAAAAAATAATCGAGATAAGGGTAAGTGTCTCAACTCGATGAGTAGCTTTAGGTAACCCTCTCACTCATACAATCACATAAATGCATACATAAACTAGTCTAGTCATTCGACTAATTATATGAACATGCAATCATTCACACAAATGACATAACAACAATAATCACAAACATTCACATATGCACTTAATCACATTAAGTGGAGATTAGTTTATGGCTTCACCAAAACCCTTCGCGAGCAGTCCTTACACATGGCCCGTCCTCTCAACATATGTGCACTGGGGAGCTGATCCCCCTTACATGGCCAACCGGTCTCAACCTCACTTGACCAGCCGTCTCATTTTTTTTCATACCCTATTTTCTTTTCCATACCAATAGGTCACCTTGTGGTTTTCCTTGTCATCCATATTATATTTCATCAAATGCACACAAGGGTGCGAATCTCCCATATATGACTAACAGTATTATAGACCACCCTCACAAATCCAGTGCCACTTCATTCTAATTCCACACAAATAAAAGCATACATGAAGCACACCACAAGTTATCAAAAAAAATATTCAATAGCAATGATAGCAATAAACCATGCAAATAATTTACCATTCATTTTTATTAAATTTAGTTGCATTTTAGTGATAAAAGTTTGGAATAAAATCCCATTTTGCATTCTTTTCTCTCTTTGATTCACTCACCCCTTCGGTAACATCAAATGCTTCGATTTGAGCAAAAATGAACCAATCTATAGTCCAATTGATGCTCTCGTCAACTCAATAAGAAGTCTCTTAAAGCCAATAATTTTTGAAGCCCAAACATGCCCAAATCAGAAGAGACTAACTAGGGGAGATTAGCTGTCATGATCCAAAACTGTGGGTTGGATCGACACTAGTGCCCAGGTAAACTGAAGGCCACCGACGCATGTAGTAAGCCTAACTCATAAAAATCCATTTCTTTAAACCAACTCTGGGAACAATAAGCCCATATTACAGCGTTATTAAATCATACCATCAATTTATATCTCTTGCCCAGCTTCAGTATTTCAAATAATTCATACTATATCTCCATATTTATTAAAATTCTTAATTTATTTATAAGATAGTAATTAAATTTTGTTTTAATTTATTAAAACCTTCTAATTATAATTATTATTTATGAAATATATTGGGAAAATACCCAAAATATAGCACTGCTAGAATGGCTTGGCCAGAGTTATAGAAACGATGGTCGATGAAGCTATCAGCGGTGGGGAAAGGACCAAACCGACTAGCATTCAGCTAGTCTCACTAGAAAATGGACAAGAACAGTGGTTAACAAGACTATCCAGATCGTAAATCACATAACCCAATTGTTTCGTTCATTGTGCTAAACAAGGCTGAAATAAGGCAAGAGGAGAACCGAGGCTAAGTCGCTGGCGAGCAAAGGCTTGAAGTCTGCCGGAGAAAGAATGAGGATACAAAGGTCATGACTTAAGTTCAGAAGGCCGAATGTTGCTACCATTCGAATCGAAGAGGAGAGGAGAAGGCAACACGGCTTCTCTCCTTTGATGTGTTATGCCAATATCGATTAGTAAAGAGGGAGAGTGCATTTGAGAGGCGGCAACAATAACAGGAGAAGTTAGCTTGCGCGACGGTTAGAATAAAAATGAAGAAGAAGGAGGAGGTGGAGTGAACAAATCTTCACTCACCTGAATTTCTTGAGGTTCTAATACTTGCGATGATCAGGAACATTCTTCCATAGCATGGACACGTAGAAGACTAGATGAATATGAGAAAACTCATTGGGTAAATCCAATTGATAAGATACTTCTCCAATTCTCGTAATTATCGGGTAAGGTCCAATATATCTAGGAGTTAATTTCCCTTTCTTGCCAAATCGAAGTATTCCTTTCATAGGAGATACCTTAAGGAAAACTAAATCACCCTCTTGGAACTTCACATCTTTATGTTTAGGGTGACCGTAACTTTTGTGTCTAGCAAAAGCAGTCTTGATTCGATCTTAAATGATAGACACTCTTTCATATGTGCTAAATTAATTCAGACCCCACTAATTGCTTATCTCCTACTTTTTCCAACAAAGGGGTGATCTGCACTTCTTACCATAAAGAAGCTTCATAAGGTGCCATACTTATGCTTGCTTGATAGTTATTATTATAAACAAATTCTATTAATGTCAGGTGTGAGTCCCAATGTCCTCCAAAATCTAATATACACATTTGAAGCATATCTTCCAAAGTCTGTATAGTCCTTTCGGATTGTCCATCAGTTTGTGGATGGAAAGCTGTGCTAAAATCAAGCCTTATCCTTAAAGCTTTCTACAATGATGCCAAAATCTAGAGGTGAACCGCGTTCCTCTATAAAAAATAATAGAAATTGGAACTCCATGCAGTCATACTATTTCTTTGATAAATATCTTTGCCAACCTATCTACATTATAGGAGGATCTTATTGGAATAAAATGAGTTGTTTGGGTAAGTTGATCCACAATTACCCAGATTGAATCATAACTTCCTAGTGTTTTCGATAATCCTACCATAAAATCCATAGTGATTCTTTCCTATTTCCACTCCGATATCTGCAATTGTTATAGTAACCAAACATGTCTTTGACGTCCTGCTTTTACTCGTCAATAAGTAAGGCCTCTAGATACAAATTCTGCCACATCATTCTTCATTCTTGCCCACCAATAATTATCCTTTAAATCCTAATATATCTTAGTAATACCAGCATGCACATTATAACTGACATTATAAGTCTCATCCAAAATCTCCTTCTAAGATTATCAACATCGGGTACATAATCGTGTATCATTTCTAAGCACCTCTTCATCTTCAATTATAAAATTTCCAGATCTACCTGACAGCGTTTTTCGCAAGTGTACGAAATCGCAACAAGTAATATAGAGTAAGAGAGTATCGTATCCACAGGGATTGTTTATCAATTACCAAAATTATGTTAACCTATTATTATTTAGACGATGATAAGAGAGATTCGCTGTAAGGTAAAAAAAATTTAAAGTAAAAATAGAAGAGATCAAACACAAAATTCAGGTGAAAAGAAATCAGAGGATTAAGCTACTAGGGAATTTGATTTCACTTAATTCTATCCAGCTTATTCTATTAGTTCATTAATCAACTTTAATTGTTCAAGTAGGAGAAACAACCCTAAAGTTACTAACAAGCTCTCCCGATTTATTGTTAGCTATTCTAATCCAGTTTAATTACCTATCTTTAATAGTGAAATTAAACATAAATCAGATTATTAGGTTTTGTGGTTGTTTTGTGAGTTCACAACTTAATACTTTATTAACTTATGAAAACCCCCCTTGAGTCAAACCTTATTGCTTCCGCATCAAGTTATTATTCTCAAGTAAATTATTATCTTTTTCATATCAATAACCCTTCTCCCGAATGTGATTATTGAAATAGCTCAATCCAGGGGAAATAATTTCTGCCTGGAAGCCTTAAGCACAATAATAAGTTATAACAAGAACAAAGAAAAATAAATCTAATATTATAAACTGGAATCGAATTAAATTACATCAAATCCCTATTATAAGAGTTTAGCTAGACATAGTAATTAAATTAAATTCAATCATACTTGAATCATTCATCATATTTAAAGACAGTCAATAAAGAAAGAAACAAGATGAAGAGTTTAGAATAAAAACTGTATCACAACTATGTTAATGGCTTCCTTGAATCTTGGCACAATTATTTGATGCTTGAAATCTTTGAGAGAGAGAAAGAATTATGTAAAGAAATTGCATAAAAAAAAACGAGATTCCCTGTTATGAGAAGTTCCTTTCTTTATATAGAGTTCCTGAAGGCAAGTCTGACTCCTTTTAGGAAATAGAATCCTTATTTAGTGCAAAATCCTTTATAGGAGATCATGACTGTTTAGGCTCTTGATTTCTTCTTGATTAGGACTCCTTTTTCTCCAAGAATAGGTCTAGGTCTTGTTTAGTGTGTTTAGGAAACTCCCTGAAGTCGGCCCATGTGAGAAAAAGCTTGATTTGCGTATTAAATTCACGCTGGTTCCGCCTGCACAGTACGGGCGTGCTTCATGGCACGGGCTGGGTGTGCTTTAGTCTGGAAGTCTGGCTAGTGAAGCACGGGGCGTGCTAGGTAGCACGGGCTAGTGAAGCACTGAGGCACGGGCGTGCTACAAAGCACAGGTAGGGCGTGCTTTTCTCTGGAAGTCTGCCTAGAGTTTCCATGGGCGTGCTATGCTTAACACGCCCTGGTCCCATTGTGGCATGGCTGTGCCTTTTGACACTCCCTGGCCGTGCTCTCTTCTGTCTCTCCTTTGGTTTCCTTGGCTTCTAGCACGGTTGTGCCTTTTAGCACGGCCTGGGCGTGCTAGAGGCTAAGTGCCTTGTATTATAAAGATCTTTTCTGCGCCAAATTCCTACAATTTTCTCTTAGATCAAGCGGATTAAAGATCAAGGAAGCTTTTGAACACAATTATATTAAAAGTGATTTAAAATCAAATTAAAGTAATAAAAGCTTACTAAAATTCTAATAAAAACTATATTAAAAACACTATAAAATTTACACTTATCAAAATTCCCCAAACTTAATCCATTGCTTGTCCTCAAGCAACAAAACTAAAAGAAAAATAATTTGACGACACTAGTTTAACATGGTTGGAGATAATTTCAATAATCTTTCAAGATATCATGATTAGTAAACAAGTGAATAAACTCAATCGTTCTCCGTGCTATTCATACTTAAGCTTGACTTTTATTTTTGAATACAGCACATTCATTGAGTAAAATATAAGTTTAAAGAGATTGTCAACACTAATATTTATTCAATTTATGATAAATAGGACATGAATTATCTAAAGAATTTTCAACCTTTTAAAAATAAGACAATTGATAGTGCAACAGTGGCATTTCCCATATGCAGAATTAGTCATCCTTTCTCCACGATTTAAATGCATACGATTAAAAGATCAAAAGGTCTTTATTTCGGGTTGTAATGGGGTTTTCTTGGTGTAAATTTTTTTTTTTTTTTGCTTAATCAAAGAAAGAGGTAGAAGGAGGACAAAGAGTACAAAAGAATGTATAATATTCAAGATTCTATTTCAATTAAACTTTTACTAGTTCTAGGGAGTGTCTGTTTTGAAACTTCCTTACTAGCTAGAGGCATTTTGTGCAAGGTCTTTTCTTAATATTTTGGCACTTTTCTTCCTTGCTTTTTCCATTCTTCTTGCATTCTTTTGATTTGCTTTTCATGTGCCTCTTTCTTGATTCTTTCTTCTTTTCTTTATTTGTTAGTATTAATTGATAAATTCTCCCTCTTTTGTTGCTATATTCTAATTAAAAGTCGAATCTTTCAATTATACAATCCTTTGTACTTAGGGTAGGAAGATTGAATTTGGTTTTGAGGGCTCAGTTTATTGAGGGTTAAGAAGAAAATTTTACGGTTTTAAGGCTTCAAAGTTGGTTTCAAGGGTCATATTTTTAAATTAGGTGGTCTAGGCTGCATATAGGTTTCAACAAAAATTGCCTAAATCATCTCTTTCAAAATGTAAGCATTTAAATTTTCGCCTCGTAGGGATTTCTAAGTTTTGTTCTAGGAATGCCAAGGTTTAAATAACTTTAGAGTAAAACAAACCTATAAATCATGATTTTCATAAAAATCAGTGTTTAAAAGTCTAGAAACAAATAGTTTAGATCAATGAACATGATTGAGTCAAAATTTCAAATTCAGAACTTAAATATGCTAGAATTGAGAATCAACTATATTTAACACTTATTACTAGACATGAGAACCTTCAAGCCTACTTGTAATCATTCCAAACATGTTAAGCAAAAACAAAAATTTTTAGCTAAAATTCCCTTCCCCCAATTCAATCAATCACATTGTCCCCAATGTGTATAAATTCCCCAAACTTATTGCATTATTAGAAGGAAAGCAGTAAGAGATAAGAAGAAACCTTACCAACATTGTATTGAACAATACAATAGATCGGGTGTGGAATGTGTCTTAGCTAACATAGTAACTAAACATTAAGAACAAAAACTACTAAAAGTTATAAAAATTCAAATAACAAACAAACTAAAATGAAAGCAATCAAGACAATGTATTAGAACAAAAATAAACATAAACAAAACAAAAGATAAGTGAGAAATCAGTCAAGTCTCTGGTGGTGGGGGTGGTTGCAGAAGCTGGAGGATGGTTTGGAGTTGGCCTTGCATGGTGTCCATCCTAGAGTCAAGACTACCGTTCATGATCTCAATGGACTGGAAACGGTCTGCAATCATCGTTTCCATCCCGTTAAGGCGTGTGTCAAAGAGGTCCATTCGAGACATCATCCTCGCAAGGACTTCATCATTTAACATGTTGGATGTGCCTTGGAACGATGGACCAACACCGGAAGTACCTGCACCAAAAGAAGAGGTAAAAGGTGGAGGGTTGTCCTCCTCCATGTTAGCACCATCTGCTGCCTCTGCTCCTGCCTCATCAGTATTGACCTCTGGAGCACCCATTACTCGGTATGCATCCCCGACTTTTTCGATCAATTTCATGTGGATCATGACATCCAAATCTAGTCGGGTGCCACGCCCCCCTCCAACACTCTCATGTACTGATCTAGGTGGTTGCCAAACCTGTAAATATCTAGAAATGCGGGTCACAAAACACCCCACCATTATAGCCCCTTTGTCGGCTCCAGCCACCCTTGCAAATTTTTGGCATAGCCAATATCCAACATTCAACAAAACCCCATTTTCAATAGCCCACAGAAAATATAATTCATTTAAACTTAACACCTCATCGCTCTCACTCCTTCCAAATATGGTATTATACAAGAATTTGTGAATGTATCGCAAGGAAGGTTTTTTTAATTTGGATGCTTTTGAATATCTAGGATTATAATTTACTTCACCTGTAAAATTTTGCCAAGCATTGTGTGCACTAAAATCACTAGATACTCGTATCCGGCTATTATCTGTGGGAAACCCAAAAATGTGGCTAATTTCATTCACAGTTAGTTCAAAATCTTGACTAAGAAGCCTAAAGCTAACCCTGCTTGGTGGTGAATCAGGCAAAAATGGGATAAAAGCGTGATAGGAACTTAGAAATTCTAGAGTTAGAGGTGCATAGACTAAATCCTTCATATCAAGAAATTGCCCCCACCCTATTCTCTTAAGTGGTTCTAACACAATATCTCTAAGACCCACTTGTGCTAAAGCAGCCTCATCAATAAATCTATTCGGTAAAATAGGTCGAAGAGATAATTCTGTGTACCTTTCTTGTTGATCGGATGAGGCAAACTCGAATGGAAGTGCAGGAGGTGAAGGAGGTTGAGGAGCCGTGGAGGATCGCGTAGTTGAACGCTTTCTAGCACCAACGGAGGATGCGGGTCTGGTGCGTTTGTATCTAGGAGGCATTGTTGAAGTTGATTATTTGAAAATTTTGGGTTGAGAGTGTTTGATTTGAGAGAAAAGGGAGAAGAAAAGAGAAAATTTGAGAGAAAAGGGTGACGGCTAGGGCGTGCGAGATGGAAAAGAGAGGGTTTGAAGGCATGCTCTTTAAATAGGGGCGCCAATTAATAAGTGGGTCTGATCGTGGCACGGCCATGCTGATGAGCACGGCCTGGGCGTGCTTTCCTCTGACCTGCAAAACAAAAGAAAAGGCGTACCTGACACGGGCGTGCTGATGGGCACGCCTGGGGCGTGCTGTTCTCTGACCTTCAAGTGTCAAAACTCTGGAAAAATGCACGGGCGTGCTTCGGGGCACGCCTGGGCGTGCTGGCTTCTCACCTCATGGCACGGGCGTGCCATTTAGCACGGCTAGGGCGTGCTCTGTTCTGGATTTCCACTTTTTCCTACAAAAATTCTAACTAAAACAAAAGAACACTTATGGAGAAAATTTGGGGGATTTGACAAATAAAATAGACAATAAAAATAAATAAATGGACGAAAAATTTAGCAAGAAAAGTAGATGGGTTGTCTCCCACAAGCACTTTTGTTTAACGTCGTTAAGTTCGACGCACTTATCCTAGTTTAGGCTAAGCAAGACCAATTGTACTCTTAATGGGTTCAAAGTTTTCATTATGATAGCTTCTCAAACGTTGAGCATTTACCTTGAAACTTCGATTCGACTTACCATCCACTATTTCAATCGCGCCATGAGGAAAGATTTCCTTGATCGTGAATGGTCCAGACCATCTAGAGCGCAACTTACCAGGGAATAACCGGAGCCTAGAGTTATAGAGCAACACCTGCTGGCCTACCTTTAGATCCCTCATGATAATGCGCTTATCGTGCCATTGTTTAGTGCGATCTTTGTATATTTTAGCACTTTCATAAGCATGGAGGCGCAATTCATCCATCATGTTTAGCTGTAACAAGCGTTTTTGTCCCACTTCTTTGGCATTAAAGTTAAGAAATTGAATGGCCCAAAACGCCTTATGTTCTAACTCTACAGGAAGATGACAAGCCTTACCATACACCATGCGATATGGAGACATACCTATAGGCGTTTTGAATGCCGTTCTGTAGGCCCATAGAGCATCGTCTAGCTTTTTGGACCAATCCTTTCTTGATTGTCCAACAGTGGTTTCGAGGATCTTTTTGATTTCTCTATTAGTGACCTCTACTTGTCCACTTGTTTGAGGATGATATGGAGTACCTACACGATGAGTGACACCATATTTTGCAAGAAGGGAATCTAAATATTTATTGCAAAAATGCTTACCTCCGTCCGTGATTATTGCCCTAGGAGTACCATGCCTTGTAAAAATGTTTTTCTTGATGAAGCTCATTACACTTTTGGCATCGTTATTTGGAAGAGCAACAGCCTCTGCCCATTTTGACACATAATCCACCGCCACTAGAATGTATTGATTTGAATACGATGGCGGAAAAGGTCCCATGAAGTCCAGACCCCATACGTCGAAGATTTCGACTTCAAGGATGCTATTTAGGGGCATCTCATGTCTCTTCGAAGTGTTACCTAACCTTTGACAACAATCACATAGACGAACATAGTTATAAGCATCTTTAAAGAGATTAGGCCAATACAAACCACTTTCTAGTATACGCGCAGCTGTTTTGCTTGCTCCAAAGTGACCTCCACATTCCATTGAATGGCAGAATTTAAGGACACTTTCTATTTCAGTTTCCGGTATACATCTTCTGAAAAGCTGATCACTGCAATACTTGAACAAAAATGGCTCCTCCCAATAGTAGAATTTGATATCATGAAAAAAATTTTTTCTTTGTTGGTAAGAAAAATTGGGAGGAGGAATTTTGCAAACAAGATAATTAACTATGTCAGCGTACCAGGGGGTTTGAGCATTTGCTACTAGAAGGAGTTGCTCATGGGGAAAGCTTTCATTGATTTGTAACTTGCTTGTATCTTCTTCCCCCAATTCAAGCCTGGAAAGATGGTCAGCAACGAGGTTCTCGGTCCCCTTTTTGTCGCGAATTTCTAGGTCAAATTCTTACAATAAAAGTACCCAACGAATGAGTCTCGGTTTTGCATCTTTCTTTTCCAGCAAGTATTTGATGGCGGAGTGATCTGTGTATACTATTGTTTTAGCTCCAATTAGATATGCCCTGAATTTGTCAAAAGCAAAAACAATAGCCAACAATTCTTTTTCCGTAGTTGCATAGTTTAATTGCGCATCATTCAATGTGCGACTTGCATAATAAATAACATGCAACTTCTTGTCTTTTCTTTGTCCAAGAACAGCTCCTACAGCATGATCACTAGCATCACACATTAGTTTAAAGGGTAAAGTCCAATCTGGTGTAGTGATGATCGGGGCTGAGATTAACTCCTTCTTCAACCTGTTAAAAGTATCTAAACACTCCTTGTCAAAATCAAAAGGAATATCTTTAACTAGTAGATTGCAAAGAGGTTTAGTGATTTTTGAGAAATCCTTTATGAATCTCCTGTAAAACCCTGTATGCCCAAGAAAACTTCTTATACCTTTCACTGTGTTAGGAGGAGGTAGTTTTTCAATTACCTCAATTTTTGCCTTGTCTACTTCAATCCCTTTTTGAGAGATTTTATGCCCTAAGACAATACCTTCACTAACCATGAAGTGACATTTTTCCCAATTTAACACAAGGTTAGTATCTTCACATCGTTGCATTATAAAGATAAATTATGAAGGCATGCATCGAAGGAAGAACCAAACACAGAAAAGTCATCCATGAATATTTCAATAAATTTTTCTACCATATCTGAAAAGATGGACATCATGCATCTTTGAAAGGTGGCAGGGGCATTGCATAGCCCAAAAGGCATTCTCCTGTAGGCAAAAGTACCATAAGGACATGTGAATGTAGTTTTCTCTTGGTCTTCAGGAGCTATAGGTATTTGGAAGTATCCTGAATAGCCATCTAAGAAACAATAAAAAGGATAACCTGCAAGTCTCTCAAGCATTTGATCAATAAAGGGAAGGGGAAAATGGTCCTTGCGTGTTGCTTTATTTAGTTTTCTATAATCTATGCACACACGCCAACCTGTGACTATTCTTGTGGGGATTAGTTCATTGTTTGCATTAGAGATAACAGTCATACCTCCCTTCTTTGGAACAACTTGGACAGGACTTACCCAATTACTGTCTGAAATTGGATAAATGATGCCGGCATCTAAGAGTTTGATGATTTCAGCCTTGACTACCTCCTTCATGTTTGGGTTCAGTCGCCTTTGATGCTCGATTGAAGGTTTGTAGTCTTCTTCCATCAAGATTTTATGCATGCACACACTCGGTCTTATTCCTTGTAAATTCGAGATAGACCACCCTAATGCTTTCTTGTGTCTACGTAGAACCTGCAACAACCTTTCCTCTTGATCAAGCGTTAAGTGAGAAGAAATAATAACAGGAAAGGAATGGTTCTCTCCTAAGAATGCATGTTTTAAATGAGATGGAAGTTGTTTTAGTTCATGCTTAGGTGGTTCCTTTTCTTTTCCATTCAGGATGCTTGGTTCATTAATGTTATTTTCGACATGCAAAGTGTTTTCCACACATTCATCAACAACATCAATTCGGAAACAGTCCCCATAGTCCATAGGAAGTTTACAAGATTTAAGTACATCAAAAACAATCTCTTCCTATCCAACTCTTAAGGTCAACTTACCCTCATAAACATCAATTAATGCTCTTGCAGTTGCAAGAAAGGGCCTTCCCAGAATTAGAGATCCTTCCCTGTCGTCATCAATGTCAAGAATAACAAAATCAACAGGAAAGATGAATGTACCTACCTTTACAAGCACGTCTTCTACAATTCCTCTAGGATATTTAATTGAACGATCTGCTAGTTGCAAAGACATTCTTGTTGGTTTGAGCTCTCCCATACCTAGCATCTTAAAAACTTCATAGGACATAAGATTAATGCTAGCACCTAAATCCGCCAAAGCCTTTTCAAAGTCAAGATTACCGATGTTACAAAGGATAGAAAAACTTCCTGGATCTTTTAACTTTGGAGGCAGTCTGTTTTGGATAATTGCACTGCACTCCTCGGTTAACATTATCGTTCCTTGATCATCAATTTTTCATTTCTTGCTCAGGATATCTTTTAGGAATTTAGCATAGCTAGGCATTTGAGCAAGAGCTTCAGTAAAGGGAACATTGATTTGAAGCTTCTTAAACACATCCAGAAACTTGAGGAAGCTCTTGTCATCTTGTGCTTTCTTTAATCTTTGTGGAAAGGGAATAGGAGGAACATAGGGTTTTACCTTTTCTTTTTCCTCTAAGTCAATGATAGGCACCTTTGGTTGTTCTTTTTCTTCCTTTTCTTTCCTTGGTTGTTCATCTAATTGTTTGCCACTCCTCAAGGTGATAGCCTGCACTTGTTCTTTTGGATTCTTTTCAGTATTGCTAGGTAACGTACCTTGAGGTCGAGATGCCATCATATTTGCAAATTGCCCTAGCTGAATTTCCAAATTTCTTATTACAGCCTGCTGGATTTTATGGTTTTCCCTGGTTTCATTCATGAATTCCATGTGTGATTTGGAAAGAGCAGTGAGGAGGTCATCATGAGATTTCTTTTCTGGAGGATGGAACCCTGGTGGTGCATTCAAGGCATTGTTAGGATTACCATAGGATAGATTAGGATGATTCCTTAACCTGTTATCATATGAATTTGAATAAGGGTAATTCTTTCTTCCTTGATTCATCACATAGTTCACTTGCTCCAAAGTTTGTGGATTTAAAGAGTCCATGATGCATTCCCCAATTCCATGTTGTCCATTGCACCTATCACAAATTTGCATAACAGAATTTATAGGATTAATAGTTAACATGTCCAATTTCCTTACCATGTTATCTACCTTGGCATTAAGTACTGTAATGGCGTCTGTTTCATAGACTCCCGTGGTTCTTCTTCTTTCGGAATTGTTTTGGTAGTGGCTGTTGCTTGCCATTTCCTCTATCAACTCATATGCTTCATCAATTCCTTTCTTTTCAAAGGATCCACCTGCAGCTGCATCTAAAGTAATTTTGATGTTAGGAGATAATGCATTATAGAAGGTTTGTACCTGTAACCATTTGGGCAAACTGTGATGTGGGCACTTTCTTAACAAGTCCTTGAATCTTTCCCAAGCTTCATACAAGCTCTCTTGATCATGATGAGCAAATGTCATTATCTCATTGCGCAACTTGGTGGTTTTTGAGGATGGAAAGAATTTAGCTAGAAATTTTTGAGCTAATTCATCCCATGTTGTAAAACTTCCAGCGGGACATGATTGTAACCATGATCTAGCTTTATCCCTAAGTGTAAAAGGGAAGAGTCTTAATTTGATTGCATCTTCAGAAACACCGTTTTGTTTGAAAGTGTCACAAATTTCCAGAAAATTGGTGATGTGAGCAATAGGATCTTCACTAGGCAAACCCCCATATTGGATCGAGGTAGAGAGCATTTGGATAATTGCGGGTTTAATCTCAAAGTTATTAGCTTCTACCCTGGGTCTAGTAATACTTGAGGTTGTCCCATTCAGATTAGGTGTTGTATAATCCCTTAAGGTACGGACCGGATGTTGAAGTGGTGGCCCGACTATGTTTTCGTTCTCGTTTTCGTTGGCCATGTCTGCTTGTTGTTCCAGTTTTATTTCTTGTGTTTTTCTTGCAGCGTTGAGCCTTCGAAGAGTTCATTCAATTTCCGGATCAAAGATTAGAGGTTCAGTATTTGTATTCCTTGATCTTCTTTGCATAAAACAACTTGGAACAGTACTTAAAAGAAAATTAAATAAAAGAGTGTCTAAATTAACAATAGGGTAATTTGTATTGATATTGATACGCCAATCCCCGGCAACGGCGCCAAAAACTTGATAGCGTTTTTCACAAGTGTACGAAATCGCAACAAGTAATATAGAGTAAGAGAGTATCGTATCCACAGGGATTGTTTATCAATTACCAAAATTATGTTAACCTATTATTATTTAGACGATGATAAGAGAGATTCGCTGTAAGGTAAAAAAAATTTAAAGTAAAAATAGAAGAGATCAAACACAAAATTCAGGTGAAAAGAAATCAGAGGATTAAGCTACTAGGGAATTTGATTTCACTTAATTCTATCCAGCTTATTCTATTAGTTCATTAATCAACTTTAATTGTTCAAGTAGGAGAAACAACCCTAAAGTTACTAACAAGCTCTCCCGATTTATTGTTAGCTATTCTAATCCAGTTTAATTACCTATCTTTAATAGTGAAATTAAACATAAATCAGATTATTAGGTTTTGTGGTTGTTTTGTGAGTTCACAACTTAATACTTTATTAACTTATGAAAACCCCCCTTGAGTCAAACCTTATGGCTTCCGCATCAAGTTATTATTCTCAAGTAAATTATTATCTTTTTCATATCAATAACCCTTCTCCCGAATGTGATTATTGAAATAGCTCAATCCAGGGGAAATAATTTCTGTCTGGAAGCCTTAAGCACAATAATAAGTTATAACAAGAACAAAGAAAAATAAATCTAATATTATAAACTGGAATCGAATTAAATTACATCAAATCTCTAGTATAAGAGTTTAGCTAGACATAGTAATTAAATTAAATTCAATCATACTTGAATCATTCATCATATTTAAAGACAATCAATAAAGAAAGAAACAAGATGAAGAGTTTAGAATAAAAACTGTATCACAACTATGTTGATGGCTTCCTTGAATCTTGGCACAATTATTTGATGCTTGAAATCTTTGAGAGAGAGAAAGAATTATGTAAAGAAATTGCATAAAAAAAAACGAGATTCCCTGTTATGAGAAGTTCCTTTCTTTATATAGAGTTCCTGAAGGCAAGTCTGACTCCTTTTAGGAAATAGAATCCTTATTTAGTGCAAAATCCTTTATAGGAGATCATGACTGTTTAGGCTCTTGATTTCTTCTTGATTAGGACTCCTTTTTCTCCAAGAATAGGTCCAGGTCTTGTTTAGTGTGTTTAGGAAACTCCCTGAAGTCGGCCCATGTGAGAAAAAGCTTGATTTGCGTATTAAATTCACGCTGGTTCCGCCTGCACAGCACGGGCGTGCTTCATGGCATGGGCTGGGTGTGCTTTAGTCTGGAAGTCTGGCTAGTGAAGCACGGGGCGTGCTAGGTAGCACGGGCTAGTGAAGCACTGAGGCACGGGCGTGCTACAAAGCACAGGCAGGGCGTGCTTTTCTCTGGAAGTCTGCCTAGAGTTGCCATGGGCGTGCTATGCTTGACACGCCCTGGTCCCATTGTGGCACAGCCGTGCCTTTTGACACTCCCTGGCCGTGCTCTCTTCTGTCTCTCCTTTGGTTTCCTTGGCTTCTAGCACGGTTGAGCCTTTTAGCACGGCCTGGGCGTGCTAGAGGCTAAGTGCCTTGTATTATAAAGATCTTTTCTGCGCCAAATTCCTACAATTTTCTCTTAGATCAAGCGGATTAAAGATCAAGGAAGCTTTTGAACACAATTATATTAAAAGTGATTTAAAATCAAATTAAAGTAATAAAAGCTTACTAAAATTCTAATAAAAACTATATTAAAAACACTATAAAATTTACACTTATCACTACCAGTAGCTACTTTTTGCATAATTTTCTATAGTTGCAGGTCTATTTTATACAGACTTGATCTTATTAAACAACATTGGTCTTACTCTGAAATGAGCCAATAAAGTACCCGAAGTAGGAATTTCTAGCTTAAGACCTCCTTCAAGCGATCATATTAAATTCCCAGATGATTAGTCTTCTTTCTACTGAGATGTGAAATAAATTTCCTAAAGATTTTTGACTCAGAGCATCAGCTACTACATTAGCTTTCCATGCATGATATTGAATGGTACAACCATAGTCTTTAAGGAGTTAGATTCATGTGAGTTAGGCTTACTGCGAGTCTCGAGGCCTTAAGCTTACTTGGGTCCTAGTGCCGGTCTGGCTCATGGTTTTGGATCGTGACATTAACAAATTGGAAGCCTAAAACATATAGCCCAAAAAGAAAAGAAGAAGCAACATGGAAGAATCTAGACCTACAGCAATAATCTCTGTGGAATGATCTTGTAATAGATCATCTGGACCAAAAACTGCATCATTTTAGAGAAGCATTGCATCTGGTTTTGGATGCAGCTCCCATTTTATTATTTTATCATTTCTTTTGCATGATATGGGCGGTGAAAATCAGCTTTTCAAGACCAAGTTGTGCAAGTGGGTTAAGTGGACCAATCCTAGCTAACTGTGAAGCATATATAAAGGAATCAAAGAGAAGATTGAGAGTTTGGACTCTCTTAGCACCTAGTTGTGCCACACAAGGAGAGAGCCAATCAAAAGTAGGTAGCCACACAAAGAGAGACAGCAGCTGATAGTGTTGTTACAACATAAAAGGAAGCAAAGGGAGAGTGGCTAAGTGCCAAACCTTGAATAGTTTGACTTATATTTTGTATGCTTATATTTTCCTGATTTAATATGTATGAACTTAATGCCTGTGGATAAGATGGCCACATATTTGCATGATATTAGACTGACTTGTATATTGGAAAATTGACTTATTAGTCAGATCTCATGGGTTAAACCTAGAAAATTAGACCTATGGATAGGCTGAATTTCTTTGAGGGCCAAAGGACTAACACAAACTCATTGGATTTCAATCAATGTAGTACCGCAAAAATAGGTACCATTTTGATTTTAACACGTCCATTTAGCCTTGAAAGAGGAACTTGGATAATTCTGGTTAGTCCTCCTTCAGGAATAGATATAGTCCATTTAAATCAACTGTTCGTGGTTTGCACTAGAACTAATAGAGATCCGTAGCTAGATTGTCTCAACCATTTAATTTCTTGAATTTACTTTTGATTATCTCTACTTACAATTTTTAATTTGTATTTTCTTCAATTTAATATGCAATTTAGTTTAATCATTATTCCCTATATTGCATCTTCCTAATAATTGTATTGAAAAATTAATAGCCTATTCTCCAATCCCTGTGGATCCGACAACCCTTTTCTATATTACTCATACGACTTGTGCATTTGCAGAGCACATTTCCAATCGAGTGAACAAGTAACAAATAGTGCAATACAAATAGCAATTTACCAAGTATTGCATTTATAGCATTTAACTATGTATGTACAAATGCAAAATGCAGGTGGGTGATGCGAATTATTTAACACTATTCACTTAGATTTTGTATTGCACTAATCCTAATTAGAAAATTGATTAATCTTCTTGAAACACAAATTAAAACAACAAAAATACCATGGAAGAGGAAACCATAAATCCACCATATCATTATATAAACAAAATTCAGTTATGTAATAGTAACATTTTGAATCACATTTCCTTAATTTCTATACCTTTTAATTTTCCTTTTTCCCTTTAATCCAAACACAAGAGTATAAAATAATAAAGAAAAGTATCAATTATTTTCCCTCCCTATTTTCCTTTTTTTCCTAATCCAAACATGGTATAGAAGTTAAAATGTCCTTTCAAAAAGAATATCAATTGTCCAAATGAACTAGTTTTGATTATTAATTTTGTTTTTAGGAAGCTTGACACTCCCATTGCGTTCAAGAACCATGCACCGAAAAGAATTATTATTCTGCTGATTGTCAAAGTGCAATCAAGAAAGGCTATTTTATTATTTCATGAGGTTTCTTATTTATTAGCAGCATGGATTGTACAAGTACAAGAGTCTAGTTGTCGGCAGATCTTCATCTTATTTATAGTAGGCGAAATCCATAAACCATCACATTCATCTCACTTGTATATTTCCATAACCCAGAAATTGCCAATATGACACTCGAGTTTGAGACCGCTAAATCCAGCTTTTGTAGCCAAGGACTCATATTGGCTCCTACTTCGTTCTTTTCCATCAGCAGCTTGAGCAAGCATAATTAAATCAAACTGGAAAGTGATTCTTGTTACTTCATTAGTATCAACTGTTTCTGGAACAAGTTGTTCCATTACAATTATCTTCCCATCATCCGGCAGAGCAGCATAGCAATTCTTCAATAGCCTCAAACAACGGTCATCATTCCAATTATGAAGTATAAACTGATTTTTTTTTTCCAGAGGAATAGAAAAGCCAATCAAATGTCCATGACAAAATGAAAGAAAATGAATAATTAATTAGAAAATGAATATTTTGGATCATAATTAGAAGCAATTTTATTCACCGATCCAATAGTCACTAACCCACGAACCTTTTTCTACTTCTTATCCAAAATCTGCTGTTAGTAATAAGAATTAATCCTTAAGAACCTATATAATAGATAAGAAAATGTATATGTGTCAAGCAATCAAATCACCTTCAACAAAATGGCTTCTCCTTTGGGAACTTTCGTAAACATATCTCCACTGATGTATTGAACACCTATACACAGCATTATCAAAGAATGTTGAATTTATATAAAATTTCTAATTCGAATTTGTGATTAAGTAATTTATAAAAGCATATAGTCACTCTTTCTTTGTGATTTTTTGTTTTGTTACCGGAATACAGAGGTGCATCTTGGATAACATGAGGCAAATCAAAATTGATAGCTTTGATGTTGGGATATTTAGAGGTGATCATTTGAAGCGTGAGTCCAAGCCCTCCTCCAACATCAACCAACTCTTTAAGATTCTTGAAGCCTTTATACTTATCTAAGATATTTTCCATAAGAAGACGAGTCAAGTTTATCATTGCTTTGTTGAAGAGTTCATTGAATTGGGGAAATTTGGCAGTATATTCATACACGTGCATTTCATGGACCCTGTTAAATGGAACTCCACCTTCAAGAACTGCATCTTCTAGGCCATACCTGCACACTCAAAGAAATAAAAACTAGGCATATATATTATCTTGGCAAACCATTATATTTAATAATTTATTGTTTTTTTTTTTTTTATTACTGATTACTTTTTAATTGAAGTCTGAATTCATAATTCCCAATTATTTTGCAAATGTTTCCAATAAGTCAATAACACTATAGCAAAGCATAATCGTAAAATTCATCGGTACTTCAAATATATTTTCAACTGACCAGCTATCCATGAAGGCCTTGCAGTGTAGCAAATGCATTGGAGGAGCGAGCGACGTGTTTCCTTCGCTGTTCAGAAAATATTTGGAAATGGGTGCTAAGCCATAGAGCCAGTTTGTGCTGTTGTTATCACCATCTAGCTTGTTAACAGAATTGGTGCAAGTAACTACAGAATAGGTAGCAAGAAGGCGTAGGATGCGATCCAACATTTGTGCTGCTTGTGGATTTTTAGTAGGTAATTGTGATGCAATCTCTTTAGCAGAGAGATATGCTCCCAGTCCTGCTCTGGATATTATATCTAGGAGTTTCAGTCGCGTTGCAGCATTCATCGCCATTGTGAAGACAAAAGCACATGATAATCGCATAGCGTAGATCAAATCCTCTTCTCCTTTACCTTGAGTGGTATACTCTCCAAGAGATTCAGTTGAAGCCATCAGTTTATGTTGTTTAGAAAGAATGAGAAGGAAATGGAATGGGCGACACATATAAATGTTCGATTAAACACCTTAGTTTAACTACTGACCTTTTGTACATAAATATTTCAGTTTGAAAATTAAAATAATTACTAATTTATCCTTATATTTTACCATAATGAACTTCAGTATTCTTATAGTTTAAAAATAGATGATTTTATACCTCCATCCAAAGCACTTAATGTCAATATGAAGCAAAAAGTCAACTGTAAAGAAGACAGATAATTAAATGAAACTATGAATCTATTCGGTAAAATTAATTATTTTAATAGCTGTTAGATATTTTAATAACTTTAGCTATTAACTATTTTAATACGCCGCCTTAACTTAATTTTTTATAAAGACGCTATTTTTTTTTTTTTACTTCTAAAAGTTAGTTAACGTCTATATCAATCAAGCTACTTGTTAAAAGATGGTGGGCTAGCTAAAAAGGTGGTGGGTCGTTAGGACCACACTCTTTCATCAAACGCCCCCTTTGCTATGGTGGGCTAGCTAGACAAAAGAAATAGGGGATTATTAATTATGGCCTAATGTATCAAAGTAGTTCTATTTTCTTTTGCTGTACAGAACACTTTTTTCTTTTTTCTTCAACTAAACTCTTCAAAACAATGCCATTTTATGTTCGCAAAAAACCCCTAATTTTTCTTTCTCTTCGCTCTTTTTATATCAAAAGAAAACCAGATAAATCCCTTTTTAATGATTTAGCCTTTCTCGTCAGCCTCTATCCCCTTTGTTTCCAATATTTTGGCTGCCTTTGTTTTTGGGCCAGTCTTAATCGGTCATATGTGAACTATCTACAGGTTACAAAGTACAAATTGATTTTGTAGTAAAAACATCCTTGGATGTGTTGTGTGTTCTGTCTATTCTCTTCTCAAAATATCATTTCTGACTTTTGAGTTGAGTGTTTGTGTCCTTTAAATTTCCTCATATATGTTGTTAATTTTAATCTTCTACTCCTATTAGGAATAGGTCTACATGCATTGGGCTTATATTTTACTTATTATATTTTTTTAAATTTCAACGCAAATCGTTGATTCGATGCGATTCATGCCGATTCGTGCAATTCGCTTCCAATTCAATGTGGTATCTGATTCGCCCTTAAAATATGTCTCGTTTTACCTTAAATTTGATAGGAATCGTACGATTCGTATCGTGAATCATAGGATTATAACAACAATTGTGTTGTGTACTTCCAGATTTGAGCAATTTTCATTCCTATAGATTTTGTTGTTATATTTAAAGAAGAGAAAAAAAATAGCTATAAAATGATACATGTTCAATTATTTTTTATTATCTCCAGTGACAAAACAAGGAAAAAACATAAAAAGAATGAGATTTACTTTCCTAATCGGGTCCATGGCTCACCCGTAGACCAAACGAATGAAAATAAAATTTTTATTGAAACCAGTAAGTGGATGTAACTTTTAAAATTTTTTTTTTATTTTAATTGATTTGGTCTATAGACAGAGTCATGGATCCAGTCTATTACACTATCTCCCATAAGCCAATCCAGTAGCAAGAGAATAACTACTCATTTCAACTGCTCCTGGTAAAAACTATAATATTCTTGTTTTTTCCCCTTCAATATATTTACTGAAACAAATAATGTTTAAAGTAAAGTTCTACAAAGAAATGAATGAAATTCGCTGGTACTACTACAATTAACTTATTTCCAACAATTGGAAATTGAAACTTGAAACTCCAATGTTGGAACCCAATCAATCAGGAAGAAAAATCTATTGAGAAATCGGTGTTTTATGCTTAGATTACATAGTTGTATTTAGTCATTTCTGATCATAGCCTAACATGCAGGATCTAATGCACTGAGATAACCTTATGTGTTTATAACCGTATTACCTTACTCCTTAATTGCAGAACTTGAGTTCCTAAAGAAAAGAAGTTTGCATAATTAAAGTTCAAATCTTTTCAAAAATTGTTGGAACATTAGAGGAAAAAGAATGAAATTATTTCAATATCTATTAGAATGATCAAAGTATAGTTAGGTTTTGGAGATGAAAGCTAGGTACATTCCACCAAGAGAAGATGTTGTTATGCAAAATGAAGTTTAATATGCTTGTTGACCTTACTCTGTATAACTGCTCCTATCTAATGCTTGTTGACCTTATATGTCTTATGTTGGGCCAAGGTACCACTTGCTTAGCTCTGATACCACTTGTTGGACCTCAGGTACCACTTGCCTCAGCTCTGATATCAGTTGTTACGCCCTTTCAACCAATTAAGAGAAAATTAACGCAGCGGAATAATCAACATTGTGATACACAGAAATTTATAGGAGAAGTTAGCGAATGAACTGTGCATTCACAGCCTAAAAACGTGCTACTTTTGTTGAGTTTCTTTGCCAATCTTAGAATTGCTTTGCCAACTTTTGTTAACTTTTCCCTCTTTTCCCAAACAAGTGTGGGTCCCACATGTCGGAGGGACCCACAACACCTTACATGTAGTAATCCTGATATTAATTATAGGAAGCTAATTAGTAGACTTAAGTTTGCATGACTCATATTAAGATGAGAGTGAAATTGCCTCGTAATTCCTTGTAAAAGCATAGAAGAAAGTTCCTCTTAGTCATTCATTACCTTTGAAGTGACATCAATGTAATAATAACTTCATTTAGATTTAGGAGGTAAAAAAATGTTGCGTCAATGAAGTGATAATCTTCGAAATATTTTCTGTTATATTCCTATTATTAGTTATAGATCAACACTTTCCTCTTAAGTTTTAAGAGGTTCTAATGGATGGTGTTAGAAGTGTGGACTTACTTTTGCCTGCTTTGCATTGCATATTCTACTTCAAAGCTTTATTCCAACATCCGGAAGCTTTTGAATTTTCTAATCATCTACCCAAATTTAGACATCTTTTGGCATTGCTGCTGCAATTGTTGAAAGTAGCAATGTGCTATGTGTTCTAATTAAAGACAACTGGAATTGGTTTTATGGTATGTATGGCATTTTCTTTCTACAACATTCTTGAACATTTTAAATATAGTGTAAAATTGTTTCTTTGTATAAACATCTTTCTTTTTTTTTTTTTTTTTGGTTGTTAACAAGATGGTTCAAAATGCAATGCTAAACATTTCTTACATCGTAAGATCAGTTTCTTCTGATCATATAACCAAGTCATTTGAAGTCCTAGCATTTCCACTAAATCCATCTCCTACACACCTTTCATATGTCCATCAATAACTCATGTCATTTTTTTTGTGTTCTGCAAGATTTTTAAGAGTTTTTTTTTTTCTGATTCAATATCGTTGTATGTTCTTTTATTTATGAGAATTTTCCATTGTTCTGTTTCTGCGCAATGAGGATTCTGATCATGAAAAAGAGAGAGTAGTTGGTACTCTGCACTCTGTGGACATGTTTGGAGAAGTTGGTGCACTTTGTTGCAGGCATCCAAAGCTTTACATTTCCAACAAAAACACTTTCCTAAATTCCTGAGACTAAAAGCAGTTGTTCTGGTAGAAAGTATGCAGACTAAACAAGAAGATTATGTTGCTAAAATAAAGAATTTCCTTCGGGTAAATTTAAATGTCGATTTACGGAATTGTCTTCTCTAAGTTTTCATTCTCTAAGGTTTGATTTTAATATTTTGCATTGCAGCATCACAAAAAACTTAAAGATTTGAAGATTGCAGAATTTCAGGATGAGGGTGGAGAAGAAGATTATCCAAATATAGCTGTCAATTTGTTGATTGTAGCCAAACCTCAATACCAAAATATCTAAAGCAACATTTTCACAAACATCGGCTATGCATGTTCATCTGCATCAACAAACCAAATAATTAATTGAAATCAAACTCTTAATCCAACTGAATTTTGCATTAAACACCATTGATTCTTCAAAGAAAACGAAAAATACCGCTTGTGTTATCCAAAGAATCAATAACTTGCATTGTGTGATTTTTGGCCGTCAAATAAGTACATGAGATCGTTTTACTTTTCTTTCTTTTAAAAAATAAAAATTAAAAAGAAAAACAAAAGAACCGGTCACCCAAATCTGCTATATCAAGTTCCCTTCACACGTTGAGCATGTGTAACATTTCACTACCAATACAGAAATTCACTTATCTGTATGGAAGAAAAAGCCATCAAAAGATAATGAGCTATGACTGAACAAACATCGATTAGAAAGTATATTGCTTAATTCCGTGAAACCAACCAGCAAACAGCCCCAGTATAAATAGGCCAAGAAACCCCATAAACTATAAGATCTACATGCTTCAATTTCCACAGAACCCTAGGAGAAATATGATGAAAATCTGCAAAAAGGTCAAGACTTCAAGGAAGCAAAAAATGAGATTTCTTTTAATCTCTAATACCATTCAGAGTGAAGACCCGGGCAATTTTTCATTTATGAAGATTCATCAGAGTTTCAAGTGAAGTAATATAGAATGAGAGGAATAAAAGAATATAAAGAGCAACTTTGTCCATTAATAAAATTTGCTCTGTTAATAACTTATATTGCTCTATGGGGCTTCTGAACGAGTATGAACAGCCTAAGGGCCAACACCAACAGCAAAGCAAAGAAAGAAGAATCGAGAAGCTGCCGCCCTAACCAAAAGCAAAAACCCTAAAAATAAAACACAACATTTCCTATTTATATTAAACCCATATAGCATACCCGTTTCACTTAACCCAAATCCATGTAACAAACCCATCAACCCATATTGTACAGCTGTAATTTTAATTCAGTTACAATAGACAGTATACAATACAGTAGGGCCTAGAGTAAGCAAATACAGCACCCTTGTAAATATAAATAGTACTCATTGTACAAACTTCGGGTAATGAGAAGAGATATACAGTTTCTTCATTTTTGTTTGTTTTCTGTTCATGGTATCAGAGCCTCCTCTGATATTTGAAGTTTTAGAGCTTTCTTCAAGCTTCCTTTCCTGAAATCAATGGCAGAAATTTATGATCAAAACAATGAAAACACAAATGTGCAATCAGAGACTTACAAAGTTTCTGCATCTGAAAATTCAGCTTCAAATCTCATCAATATTTCCTTGAATGGCCGGAATTTCTTATCATGGAACAGATCCATGACCATAGCCTTGAAGGCCAGGGACAAATATGAATTTGTCACTGGTGAAGAACAAGAACCTGCAGCTGGATCTCCATTGAGAAAGAGATGGCAGAGGATCGACAATCTGGTAACATCTTGGATCTTGAACTCTATTTCTAAAGATCTAGTTGAAGCATTTTTGTATTATTCCAGTTCCAAGGATCTTTGGAATGAATTAACTACCAGGTATGGTGAATCAAATGGACCTATGATTTACCAAATAAGGAAAGATATTTCAATAACTGTGCAAGGTAACCAAACAATAGCAAATTACTACACTAAATTGAAAAAACTCTGGGATGAGTTGGCTTGTTTAAGGCCCATTCCCAAGTGCACATGTGGAATTGCAGAAAGGTGTACCTGTGGAGTTGTGAGAGCAGCCTCAGATCTAGATAGAGAGGAGAAACTTATGCAATTCCTCTTAGGACTGAATGATACATATGATAATGTTAAAAATCAAATTCTGCTTATGGATCCATTTCCAAGCATGAGTAAGGCCTATTCAATGGTACTAAGTGTTGAAAAACAGAGGGAGGTGAATACTGCAATCTATGACTCAAGTGAGAATAGCAGCGCAATGTATGTGCAAAAATCAAACTACAATAGTAGAAACACAAGTAATAGCTCCAGATCTAAAGTTGACAAGCACTGTGATCACTGTAATGGAACTGGCCACACTAGAGAGACTTGTTTTAAACTGACTGGTTATCCAGACTGGTTTGTTGAACTCAAAAAGAAAAAGAAAGCTCAAGCACATTTTGGACGAGTAGATGATGAACAATCAATTATTAAATCAGGAGACAATGAGAATGATGTATCCAGAATGGTGAGAATGGAGGTCCAGCGTGCAATCAAGGGCAAGATGCAGTATGATGATAAGGCAGAGGATACACCTGTAGCTAATGCAGTCAGTTTTGCAGGTATTGTTTCTCATTTTCATTATAATGTGCATGATAAGTATGATTTAGTTCCATGGATTGTTGACACTGGTGCAACTGATCATATGACATACATGCATCATCTGTTTCATACATTAACCAAATTACCTAAACCAAGAACAGTGACTTTACCCGACAACTCCACTAGAACTATAACACATGTTGGCAAAGTCATAATGCATGACAGATTGGTATTAAAGGATGTGTTATATATACCAACATTCAAATGCAATTTATTATCTGCATCAGCCCTTGCAAAGGACAATGCACTATCGGTGAAAACACTACCTAACCACTGTTTGTTACAGGATTTGCAGACTGATGAAGTAGTAGCGATTGGCAAGTTGTTTGGAGGCTTATATTTTCTTGATAAGAAGTGTTTTGTACCCATTCCTACCACTAAAGCTTTACACACTTGTACCAAACATGATGACCATTTGAAACTATTATGGCACCTTAGATTGGGTCATATTTCTATGGCTAGACAAAATCATGTAATAAACTCAGATACAAACAGTGGTTCTTTTGAATGTAATGTTTGCCCCCTTGCAAAGCAACAAAGATTGCCATTTTCTCCAAGCTGCAATATTGCTAAAGGCATGTTTGATTTAGTACATATTGACCTATGGGGACCCTATCCTATCATTTCTTTGACTGGTGCTAGATACATGATTACTATAGTAGATGACTATAGCAGATACACATGGGCCTACATGTTACCAAATAAACAACAAGTCCACTCAATTCTTGACCATTTTATTAAGCTAATAGACACCCAGTTTCATACCAAAATTAAAACAATAAGGACTGATAATGGCACTGAATTTGTAAATCATATAGTAAAGTCATTGTTCCTTTCTAAAGGAATTATACATCAACTATCTTGCCCTTATTCTCCACAGCAAAATGGAAGAGTGGAGAGAAAACATAAAGAAATTTTGAACATTGGAAGAGCCCTCCTATTTCAGGCTAAGTTTCCTAAGCTTTTTTGGTCTGAGATTCTCCTATCTGCTGTTTACCTAACAAATAGAGTGCCATCTGCACTCTTAGAATGGTTAAGCCCTTTTGAAAAACTGCACCAAATACAACCAGACCTTAAACACTTAAGAGTTATTGACTGCTTGTGTTTTGCAACCAATACTAACCCACACAAAGACAAGTTTGACCCTAGAGCTAAGCCATGTGTATTATTGGGTTATGGGGCTCAACAGAAAGGTTACAAGTTATATGACATGCACTCTAAGCAGATTTTCTACTCCAGGGATGTTGTATTCAAGGAAACTGTTTATCCTTTCCATCACAACACACCTTTTGAGTCATGTACTTTTACGATACCAGACTGTTTAGATAACACCAACCAGGAAACCCCAGAACACACAACCACTATACCTGAAACACCAACACCAACAACACATGACAACATGATTAATCTTGACCAAACAAGACAACAATTTCCAACAGCTGCTGAACCATACATACCAAATAACCAGACAGAACCTACTCAAACTTTACTACCGGAACAATCAATTCAACCACTTAGAAGAAGCACAAGAAATTCAAGACCACCAACTTGGATGACAGATTATATAACCAATTGTGCTAATTCAAATTCCACACATCCCTTACTCAACTCACCCTATTCACATGCATATGCATCTTTTGCATCTAATGTCAACAAAATCCATGAACCTTTATCATATAATCATGCTATTTCTGATGAAAATTGGGTACAAGCAATGCAAACTGAACTCAAAGCTTTAGAAGACAATGGTACCTGGATCTTAACTGAGTTACCTAAAGGGAAGAGGGCCATCGGATGCAAGTGGGTCTACAGAGTCAAATACAAACAAGATGGGACCATAGACAGGTATAAGGCTCGCCTGGTTGCTAAAGGGTTCAATCAAAAACTGGGCATTGATTACAATGACAGTTTTTCTCCTGTTGCTAAAATGGTAACTGTGCGAATCCTATTTGCTCTAGTAGCTAAAAACCAATGGACTCTTCATCAACTTGATATTAACAATGCCTACTTACATGGCTATATTGATGAGGACATCTACATGCAACCTCCAGCTGGTTATTCTAAAGCTTCTAAAGGCCAAGTGTGCAAATTGACTAAGTCACTTTATGGACTTAAGCAGGCTGGCAGAATGTGGAACCAGGAGTTGTCAAACACATTGATCCAGTACGGTTTTCAACAGTCAGTGAATGATCACTGCCTATTTACAAAAGGGGCAGATACTGACTTTCTAGTGCTTATTGTCTATGTGGATGACATTTTAATTGCAGGGCCTAACATTCAACTTATCTGCAACATTAAGGAGTTTCTCCACTCTAAGTTTACCATTAAGGACCTAGGTGATGCCAGATTTTTCTTAGGAATTGAAATCCTACGGTCCCCTGATGGCGTCTACTTATCACAGCAAAAATTTATTCAAGACATGCTGTTAGATTCAAACATACAGCAAACAAAACATGCATCCACGCCATTGGTACAAGGTCAAAAACTTCAAGCAAATATGGGCCCATTACTCACAGAACCAGACAGTTACAGACGTTTAGTGGGGAGATTGCTTTACCTCAGCTTCACTAGACCAGACATTACTTACTCAGTCCAGCAGTTGTCACAACACATGCAAAATCCTTGTCAGGGTCACATGATAGCTGTTTTTCATCTTCTCCGCTACTTAGCTTCCTCCACAGATCTGAAACTGTTCTTCCCCACTTCCTCTACGCTTGATCTTCAAGCATATTGTGATGCTGATTGGGGGGCTTGCCCTGACACTCGACGGTCCCTCACAGGCTATTGTATTTTCATCGGTTCCTCGATCGTGTCATGGAAAACAAAAAAACAACAGGTGGTTAGTCGTTCCTCTGCTGAGGCGGAATACAGAGCCATGGCTAATACAGTGTGTGAAATCATTTGGCTTGACAAAATATTAACAGATTTGCGGGTAAAAATCAAAAAGCCAGTACCTTTATTTTGCGACAACCAAGCAGCACTGCATATTGCCGCCAACCCTGTCTATCACGAACGCACCAAGCATATTGAAATCGACTGCCATCTCACTCGACACTACATTCAAACAGGCCTTATCGACCCACAGCATCTTCCTTCCGACTCACAACTCGCTGATTTCTTCACCAAACTCTTACCCATCTCTAGATTTCGAATGATGACTGTCAAGTTGGGCTTGGTTTCGTTCCCCCCGCTCCAACTTGAGGGGGGCGTGAACGAGTATGAACAGCCTAAGGGCCAACACCAACAGCAAAGCAAAGAAAGAAGAATCGAGAAGCTGCCGCCCTAACCAAAAGCAAAAACCCTAAAAATAAAACACAACATTTCCTATTTATATTAAACCCATATAGCATACCCGTTTCACTTAACCCAAATCCATGTAACAAACCCATCAACCCATATTGTACAGCTGTAATTTTAATTCAGTTACAATAGACAGTATACAATACAGTAGGGCCTAGAGTAAGCAAATACAGCACCCTTGTAAATATAAATAGTACTCATTGTACAAACTTCGGGTAATGAGAAGAGATATACAGTTTCTTCATTTTTGTTTGTTTTCTGTTCAGCTTCATTTGTTTGATCACTGTCTTCCAGGTTTGTCTCATTGGCTGTCACATGATGCTATTGGAATTGCTCATATATATCAGGTCCTGCTATTAAGGTTTTTGCCTTCTTCTTTTTACCGAAAAGAAAAATGATTATAGAATACAATTGAATTCTAAATTTAGAATAATTTTAATACTGTCATGATTGTAGAATAACTTTCTTGTTCTGGAGGAGGAGGGCGATATATCTCCTAAAATTGAAACACACATCACAAATCAGATATCGTATAAATGAATTATGTTAAGAATTTTATCATTATCAATGATGATAATGTGCAATTAACAACCCCCAATTGTAGCCCAGCCATGCTGCTGTGATAAAAGACAATCAGATGCTTTCGAACAAGTTTAGCAAGTTCCTAATTTATTTTGTCAGAATCCACAATTTCATAAGCATGAACCTATGTTCTACATTGACAAAGCCCTAGCAATTAACAAATCTGAGCTCGAGCTTGGCTTGTTTAAAAATAGCCAAGCTCGAGCTCAAATTGAGCTCGGCTTGATAACCATAAACGAGCTCGAGCTCGAGCTCGAAATTTATTAATCAAAACGACATAATTTTAATATATGTTTAAATTGATTTTGTCTTATTGAGCTAGCTCGCGAGCTAATGACCCAAGCTCGAGCTTGGCTCGTTTATTAAACGAGCTCGATAGTTCCGCTTAAGCTCGGCTCGATAAGCTTATTGAACAAGCATGAGCGAGCTTCTACCGAGCCAAGTCTCGAGTAGCTTACCAGCGGCTTGTCTCATTTACAGCCCTAGTACCCGCTACCCATTTAATAAATATTCAAAAAACTTTTAAAATGATTATTTTTGAAAAGAAAAATTATATATATATATATATATATATATATATTTATACTCCTTTTTTGTTATAATTAATGTTATAATTATATTTAACATTTATATTATATTTTTTATTAAGTCAAAATAATAAGTTTATAATTTTTACTTACTTTTTAATTTTTGAAAAATGAAAATAAAAAATATTTTTAATGTTAAACGTGTTCGAATATTTGAGTAATTATAATCGGGTTTGGGATGGATTCGGGTATTAAAAATAAAATTCTAAACGGATTCGGGTACCTAAATTATAATCGGGTTCTGATAATGCATTTTAAGTGGGTATCCAACCCATTGCTATCCCTAAGTATAACCGAATGAACTTGTACCTTACAAGACACATTAATTTTTAATTACATTTTAATTTACTTCTAGGGAAGCACTAATAGGTAAGTTTATAATGGGTGTGAGGATATGATCTAAAATTGTCAGTGATATAGATTAGGTTGAATACATAAAGTCTTGTGGCCTTCTCAATTTTTAAAATGACCTTGTGGCACCTTAAACTTTACTTTTTTTTTTTTAACAATTGCACATCTTGCCATGCTGGAAAATTCCAATTGGAATGCATGGGCCATAGGGAGAGTGATGGGTAAAGAATTGTCCAATGTGGACTCTTCCATAGCATATGATTTAATTATAAAAAACTATTATGGGATCCACATTGATTACCAATAATTCTTGTTAACACAGTTGTACTTTATTGCTGCTATTTCTCTTCTTTCCTTCATTAAGTGAATGTAAAAACACAAAAAGTACAGATATGTTTTCGCCCCATTTGAGATCCCTTTGAAACCCCGGAAGGATCTCGGAAAACGTCTCCTTTTATTATTTATCGTTGTTTATTTTGGAAAAAGGTGATAAAAATCTTTTTTTGGATACGCGATGCCGATAAATCGGTCTTATAAATTATTTTTGAGTCGTCACCCATTTTTTCGGCAATGGGACCGTTTCCAATTTTAATTTTATTAAATGACTCCATTTAACCCATTTTTTATTCAAGGCCAAATTATTTAGAAAAACTGGTCAGGCAAACCAAAGAGGTTCTGGATAAGGGAATTGGGTACGTCGGTCCGTTGGAAACCGACGCCCGGAAAACCGGCCTCTTTTTAATCTACGATTTCTAATTGATTTTATTTTAGAAAAGCCAATTATTTAAGTAAACCCAACCCGAATAGATCGAACCGAGTTCCTATGTGGAAAATTAATTAACCGTCCCAAATAAATTCATTCATTGCATTCATTCATAAATTAATCATCACATCCACTATTCATCCACAATATATAGCAAAAATAATTAAAAGACCCGCTCTTGCCTTATGGTTAAAGGCGGGCCACAAACCGAGTTTAATAATATCATTAATGGGAAACAATAAATATTAAATCTTAAAATCTCACAATCACAATAAATTAATTGATTTAGTTTGATTAAGACTTAGTTTGCCCATTATTGGTCATTTTTCGTATTAAGATTAAAAATCTACTTAATGACATGAAATTAAAATGAGATAAACAAAATATTTTGAAATTTAAAGGCAGTCGCGTCACGCATCTGTTCTATGAAGAACAGTCGCGTGACGGAACTCTTGTCATTTATTCCGGAATTTAGAACAGTTGCGTCACGCGGGTGTTCTATGAAGAACAGTCACGTGACGGAACTCTAGTTATTGTCCTAGAAATTGGAATAGTTGCGTCACGCAGCTGTTCTATGAAGAACAGTCGCATGACGGAACTCCTAACTACGTGACGGAATTGTTCGTGACTTATTAAAATTCTCAGGTATGTTGATTATTTATTCAAAACAAAATATTAAATACAAATATACAAACAAAACGAAAACTAAATACACGAACAGCTGCGTCACGCGGGTGGTCCAGTCCAGGTTAAGGGCTTTTAGACATGAACAGTCGCGTCACGCAGGTAGTAGCTGCGTGACGCGGCTGCTCTGGTCCGCAACTACCTTTCAAACTACCTTTTTACGTGTTCTTTTTGTCAAAAGTGATTAAACTCAACTCAGAAAAGTCCAACAATAGGGCAAAATCACGTCTAATCAATAACAGACCAACTAAATACTACGAAAATAAGATTTTTAAGAAATAAAAGACTAGAAATGAAAGAGAAAAGTTGAAATGGTTACCTAGTCCTCAGATTTGAGGATTGCATGCACTTGGATTGGCTCAGAGACAATGTTTCACGACCCCAGAAGTGTAGACACTGAGTTTTTTCACAAAGTAAATCGTTTTCTTTTTTTTTTTTCTTTCTTTCCTCTCTTTTCCTCTTCTTATCTTTTTTGTACTCGTTGATTTTAAATCTAAATATCTATGACTTGATCTTCCTCAAGTTTACTCACTTGAGTTCTTGAGGAAGAACTCTAGCCGTTAATCGAAAAACTTAAACTCAGAACGTTATATTTCTTAGAGAAAATGAGAGAAAAGTGTCAAAAGTCCCGTTTTTATTGTAAAATGTTGTATTTATATGGGTAGGGCAACAGAACATAGTCGCGTCAAGCAGGTAGAAGCTGCGTGACGCACCCGTAAGCTGCGTGATGCAACTTACTTTTCGTACAGTTGCCGCGTATCCATACAAACAGTGCAGGCCGTTGCATGGGCGCGCCCCAGAGGTGTCAGCCCTGTTAGAGCTGCGTGACGCGACTAAGAGTGCCGTCACGCAGGTAATAGCTGCGTGACGCAACCCTAACGCGGGTCAGACTCTTTGGGCCGGTTTGATTCAATTTTTTGGTTTAAACACTTCTGGTTGATCGTGATGCCTTATCCCTTATCCTCATATCATCATCGGGTCAGGTGGGGGCATAAAATTACACGTCAACAGTTTGCCCCCCCACTTTATCATTAATTGTATAAACGATTAATGTTAAAGTGGTCCATTGACGTGCCTCCTATCTGGCAATCACTCCCGAAGCTCGGTTTGATCGGCTTGCAAAAATGCTGAATTAATCATCTGGACACCTTCTCAGCTCGGTTTGATCGGCTTTGTCGGCTTCCGTCAAATATGTGAATAAATTCAAAGCTCGGTTTGATTGGCTTTGAAAACACCTCCGAGGCTCAGTTCGATCGGCCTGAAGGGTTTGAATATCTGGTCACCTTCTCAACTCGGTTTGATCGGCTTTGTCGGCTCCCGTTGAATCTGAAGAGACATCCTCGAGGCTCGGTTTGATCGGCCCGAAAGACGTTGATTTGATGAAAAAGTCTTCAAAGCTCGGTTTGATCGGCTTGAAGGACTTTGATCTGGCCACCTACTCAGCTCGGTTTGATCGGCTCTGTCGGCTCCAGTCGGTTTTAGAAAAGGCATCATAGAGGCTTGGTTTGATCGGCCCGAAAGATGTCGGTTTTACCCTGGTCAACTTCGCAATTCATCATCATTGACTGGGGAAGAGATTTCAAACAGCTTCGCAATATATCATCACTGTTTTGAAATTGTTCTGATTAGCTTCGCAATGCACCATCACTAATCAGTAAGACCTATCGGCTTCGAAAAACCATCACCGGTTGGCCTGAAAAATTGTTCACAAGAAAAAGAGCAATATCCGTGTACAAACAGATCTTGCCTTCTGTTAGAAAAATATTGGAACATCACATGTTCCCATGCATTAATTATGAAAACAGATTCACATTAAGGCAAAAGGTTATACTTTTGCCCCCAGTCCGGAATTCCGACCTAGGACCAAAAATATCCACTTTTGTAGGCATATTTTAATCATTTTGCAAAAATTTTAGCAAAAATTTCGGCATAAAAGATTTAACAAAAATTTGTTATCTGCATTTTCAAGTATACCCTTTATGATATAGTGGTTGAAAGAAAACTGACCTAAAGGTAATCTGGGCAATTTGGTGTTTCTGCCCCCTGTGCGGTAAGTAGACAAAAATTGCTGAAGTGTACGAGCCGCACATTGACGTCAAATTACTGAAGTGGACTGTCGTGGACTTTTAAATGGGCCGCATGGGCTTGTTGGGCTCGAAAGGAGATAATGGGCCCATTGCTTTGGACTTGGAGAAGTGGGCTTGGGCCCAACTGTTTACTATAAGTAACTTCTTTCTTAATCAATTCATTTTCACTTATTCATAAACCATAAGCGATTGAAAACTCTCTTAATTGTTCAACTGAAAACGATGTCTCAGATCTCAGAAATCCCCACTTCTGCTTACACTCCGGAGATGGAGACCCTCGGGGCCCTATCGGATATTCCGACCTTTGACGGCGAGCCGGTGCCGGTGAGCCGAAATTCGCTGACCCCCGGGACACAGCCGCTGCAGCTTCTTCCATTGCCGGGCACAGAGTTCCCGGTGAGATACGAGACGAGCCGGATGCACGGCTTTCAGTCCGAGGTAAGTAAAAAAAAATTTTCGATTTTACCGCTTTTGATCCATAATTGTAGCATATGACTGTTTTTTATAGTTTGTGCCTGTGTCAACAGTCGCGTCACGCAGGTAGGAGTTGCGTGGCGCGGCTGTTCTTCCGTGAACAGTTGCATGACGCAGCTGTTCTTGTGTGAACAGTTGCATGACGCAACTGTTCGAGGCGCCAGAAAACCCTAGCTTGCCTTGAACTTTAGAATTGACCCCTTTTCATTGTGTTAGAACTCGATTTATTGATGCTTGCTTGTTGGTACATCTAGACGACTTGATTTTGCCCTGAGAATTGCATGAGAATAACACAAATATAGTGAAATTAGGCTTAAATCAAAGTACTGCGTACCTTCGACAGTTGCGTCACGCAGCTGTTCTTTGGAAGAACAGTTGCGTGACGCGACTGTTCGTCAACGAGGCAAAGCCTTGAGCAGTTGCGTGACGCAACTGTCGAGATGCGTGGCGCATCTGCGTAAGTGCGTGGCGCATCTGTTCTTAGGGCAACAAATTTCAAACAGTTGCGTGACGCAGCTGTGGAGTGGCGTGGCGCGGGTGTTGAGGTGCGCGACGCAGCTGTGCTTTAAGGTGCGCAACTTGGGCAAGGTTGCGTGAAGCAACTGTGTAGGCGAGTGACGCAGCTGTGTAGTTGCATGACGCAGCTACGGTTCAAACAGAAATTTGGGTTTTTATTTTTCCTGTCATAGAAGAAAATGAATAATTGGTAGTATTATATTTATTGAAATTGGAAATTTTTCTTACAGGTTAATCTGGGCAAGGCCCACTCGGGTGGATCAGCCACTGATGCCTCCGCCTTCTGGGATTTGCTTGACCCGCATATGCGAGCTCGGGTCGTCGCTGCAGGCTTTGGGGATTACGCTGCAGGATTGCGCCGCACACAGCCCCGTTTCCCGCCCGCTATGCGATATGCATTCATGGAGCGGTGGAACGATTGCACGCACACCTTCGTGTTCGGGTTCGGCGAGATGACCCTCACGCCTGTAGACTATGCTGCCATCACAGGCCTTCGCTTCACTGGTCCGGTCCCCCACTGGATGCTCGGTACCAGACGGCTACTCTCGGAGCTCAGCTAGTCCGCTCTCTGCTCGGTGTCACCACACAGACCCGGTACACCGTGCAGGGATGCGTGTCTTATGAGATGGTCTTCCGGTTCTAGGCCGAGAGGATCAGGACCAGACTGGCTGCTTGGAGGGAGTTGCCGGTGGAGGCCCGACTTGCTGCTCCTGCATACACTCGGGAGGAGAGGGACCAGGCTGCTCGGTCCTTCTTGTTCTACATCATATCATCCCAGCTGCTATGCACCTCCCAGAATAAGGGAGACCCGGCGGTGCTGGCATGTCTGAGGGATTTGAGCCAGGTCGGGTCCTTCGACTGCGCCACACTAGGTTTGGCTCATCTCTATCACGGTCTGGATGTCTAGACTCGTGGTAGCGGTGAGTCAAACTGGCTGTTCATCCGGCCTCTAGAGGTAACATTCTTTCACTCTTCAGCTTCTTCTTTATCATTCTTAACTGTTCAACTAACTGATATCATTTCTTTCTCTGTTGCAGGTATGGTCATACGAGTACCGTATCTATCCGGGTGGTCCGAGCGGTGACTCTCCTGCCGAGTCGAGGAGGATCCCTCGTTATCTGGCCCATTGCCATCACACTTATGCCAGTGGCGAGGATCCTGAGTATTGGAGGAGCTTCCTTAACGACCGGGAGCTGTCCGACGTAAGTACAAAAAGAATCTATGAACATTTAGCTTGGCATTCTCCCCTTTTATTTTAATGCACAACAATTACTGATTTCTTATTCTTTTGCAACTGTTCCTGACTCCGTGGGATTGCGAGGCCTGGAGGACCTACCCGAGCCGGGAGGTGGCTAAGTTGCACACCAGATCAAGGCTGCTGATGCGAGGGTACTGGGCTGATCGATACTTCCTCGGAGAGAGAGTTTTCGACACTCTAGTGGCCCCAGCACAGCGGAGGGTGCCTCATGCCCCTCCTCGGCACATGTGTCTCCTGGAGGGCTTGACCCGGGAGGATCTGGAGGTGGAGTACAGGGGCTTCTCAGCGAACGATTTTCTGTCCGTCGGTGATTTCCCCTCTTACTTCGCCTCTCGGATGCAAGCGTGGCTTCCCGAGATTCTCAAGTACACTCAGGTGATTTTTCTGATCTTCGGTCTTATTTACTTTCACTATTATTTTCACTGTTTCAGATCACTGATACCATTGCTTTCTCTGTAACTTAATGCAGGAGCGGAAGATGCATAAGACTGCGGCTCACTACAGGGCGGAGGCAGCGGCTGAGGCGGGTGCTGCGGCTGCTCCGGCCGGTGTAGTATTGGGTGACGTCCCGTTCCCACCGGACATGGAGGTGGTGCTAGACCCTGGTCTAGGCTTGGGATCGGGCATCGTCATTCCTGCTGATCTTCGGCAGGCTCCTCCTCCGGTGCAGCTGGACCCTGAGCATACTACACATGTAAGTTATAAACCGAATTTACAAAGTTAAGAACACTTGACCTGAATAGCCTTTTAATGGATTTTCTTGTTTGCAGGTGCCGGCCCAGAGGTACCAGGAGATTTGCCAGCGATTCGGGTTTGCCCAATCCTACATCGGTCGGCTCTACTCTGATGTACATGAGCGGGTAAGTACAGCCTTCTTGTGTCTTATCCTTCTTCCTTATTATTATTTTTATCTTTCCTTCACATCTTTGTTCTGCAGGACCTGGAGATCGGTAGGCTGCGGAGGCATCAGTCTCGTCAGTCTAGCGCTGTGAGCCGACTCCAGGTGGAGGTAGAGCGACTTCGGACGAGGCTGGAGGTTGAGGGCATCCCGCTCGACTCTTCTGAGGAGGACGAGGACGGCTTTTCTTCCGATGATGCTCCACCGTCTCCGCCCCCTCAGGCGGCTGCTGGTCCGAGCCGTAGGCAGCGGTAGTCCTGCTCCGCAGCTCGGCCACTTTTGTGGACATTTTTTGAACATTTAGAATATTTAGTAGTATTTTATTATATTATTATTATTTTTAGGATGATTGTACATTTATATTATTTTTATGATATTATTTACCCTTTTCTTTTCTCTCTTTTTTTTTACAGTATTTTGTTCTTATTATATCACCATACCTGTTTATACTTTACAGTTGTGAGATCTATTCCTGCAAAAATAAAATATAAACAAACAAAAGCACAAAATAGCGGTGTCCCCCTTTATTCACAAAAATGGTTCACCTTGTTAACAGTCCATGGACCGATTTATTGTAAATGAATAAATGACATAAAATGAAAGAAAGAAAGAAATAATAAAATAGTGGATTTAAAACAAAATACTACAAAAACCAATTACTGAATAACAGTGGATCGTAGTACTTACCTGATAGGGTGATTAACGCGGTCATAAAGATTCGACCGTCTGATTGTACTAACCGTCCTTCTTATTGATTAATGCGGGTTTAAATGCTCACCAACCCAAGCAGTCCATACATGAATAACTTTCCAACTACCCTTGACAGTGGACATTATGTCAGACAATGACGACGCTTCGCTCATCGATCCCTTTACCCTTCTATAAATGGGGGTTTCACTTCATTTCTCCTTCACATCCATCATTCGAAGCAGATCAGTTTCTTAAGTGACCTTCTTCCATGGCCTTCAGAAACCAAGTCTCATCTTTCGTCCAATCCATTCCTGACGATCTATGGCGAGTTCCTCCTATGAATCAGCTCGTTTGGCTGAAATATTTCAAAGATTTGAAACTTGACTATGGTTTCTTGTCTTGGCTCGTTACTCATTTCAATCCTAACACCATGGTTTTCCGGTTTGAAGACTCTGAAGTAACTCCGACCTATGAGGAGATGTGTGCCGTGATGGATCATCATCCTGATCAAGACGAAACTCCGGCTTTACCCCCAGGTCCTAGGTATGATCTAGCTGAGATTACGGCCTTGTGTCCGGTTTACCTTCCTGATGGCATAAATGTGGATCAAGGCCTTCCCTTGGAACCTTTCTTGAACAGGGTTTTGTCTACTGATCTAGATCTCCCTTGGATCCGACCTTGTTGCTTCTTGCTGTTGAATGTGTATGCCATGAAGAATCATCAGCCCGGAATTGGAGATTTCCGACTTCTGACCGTTGTTCGTGACATGCAATTGTACCATCGTATTGTCTTCATGATGATCATGGGAGAAACAATGTGTTGGGTCAGGGATATTGCCCTTCACATTACCGACTTCAATGTTCATCATCGCGGTTGTCCACTGCTATTGCAAGCCTGGGCTCTGGACAAATTAAGCCTGATTCCTCCGGTTCCAGCTAGCTTAATTCCGACCTATGGGGCTGCATTTTTCAATCTCGGTCTCGGAGACGCTTCGATTTTGGGGATAACCCTACTATTCGGTGGACTTGTCCTTGGTGGAGGATTAGACTGGTCACAACTGGAAGTATGAATCTCAACTATGTGTTGTACGCCAATCTAGACCGTTCCATGGCCTATTTCCCTGATAGGATCAGCCGTCAGTATGGGATGATACGGCGTGTTCCCAGAGTCCATAACTTCGAGAGTGGTCTGATAACACCACATCTGTTGACCAATTTGGCTGATCGTTGGCGAAATCGAAACACCGTGTATTTAGATGAAGGAATGATGTAGGACACCGTGACACCCGCATATGCCAACTGGTTCTTTACCCCATAGTCATGTCATGCTCTGTGAAAATTGGTTTCTATTAATAGGCCCCACTAGAATAAATTGTTGTTTGTTGCTTTTTCTTTTGTACTCAGGCCATGAGCTTTTATTTGAATGTATCTGCTCTCCTTTTAGTTAATGATCCCGATGATCCTATCTTTATTAATTCCTGCTTTCTGCACATATGAATCAACAACAGACAACAAATTTTTTCTTTCGAAATCGTTTGTTGCGTTAGTTATTTGGGCCTCCTGCCCTTGGGTTAACAAATGAAAGCTCATAAGAAAGAGATTATTCTATAAAGATAAAAGCTTACACTGGGAAATAACAAAGAATGGGGGGACTATTTTATTACCTGCACAAATCAGACAAAAACAACAAATGTAACTCCTTTATGTATGCATGAACCTATATGTGTACTAAGGTTTATTCAAGGTTTTATATTGATCTTTCCGGGGAAATCACTAAGAAAGTGGTGCTCGTCCCTCCGATCAATGTCTTAAAAGAGTTCATTGTTTAGGCAGGACCAACAGCCGGAACATTTTAGACCAAATGAGTCGATCTTTGTTTAAATAAGCAGAGAGGAAGGTCTTGCATTCTTCGGCTATAACCCCGGAACAAAAAGAAAAATTTTGAAATTCAAATCCTTTATTGATCTTACTTCTTTTCAACATTATACAGAAGTAAACAGAACTTATTTTAATACAATGGTCATTTGCTCTAACTACTCGGTTTCCCATTCTCCTTCAAGTCGAGTTGATGACGTTGAGCAACTAGTCACAAATTTATCACGAACGCATGGCATGGATTCTGCATTTAAACTAAGCACCACGCGTTGATCCCGAAAATTTTATTTTATTATCATTTTTATTCATACTCTAACTTTTGCCTAGGCCGCCCTTTCGGGTTTTCAACCTAGCGAGCTTAATTTTTGCCTAAGACGCCCTTTCGGGTTTTCAACCTAGCTAAAAATTTTTTTTTTAATCGAAATCATCATTTCAGGCATAGAATCTCTTCATTTGATCCTGATTGATAATTCGGTTGACAGGCTCCCCTTCCATGGTGACTAATTCAGCAGCGCCTTTTGCTAATAACTTGTGAACTCTGAACGGTCTATGCCAGTTGGGCTTAAATTTCCCACCAGGATGATTCTGGGCTTCGTGATCCAATAATCTGATAAAAACCAAATCTCCATTCTTTAATGCCCTTGGACGTACCCGTTTATTATAAAAATGAGCAATTCTTCTTTTTCTCATCTGATCCTGGAATCGAGCATTCAGTCTTTTTCCGTCTAAGAGCGCCAAATCTTCATACCTCTTCTTGACCCATTCTTCTTCGGTCAGACCAGCTTCTACCAAAACCCTGAGAGACTTCTTTTCGAGCTCTATCGGTAACACTGCCTCCATTCCGTATACAAGTTCAAAAGGAGAGGCCCTATTTACTGATTTGAATGTAGTGCGATGCCCCCAGAGCGCGAAAGGAAGTTTCTCAGCCCAGCTTTTGTACCTTTCACACATCTTCGACAGGATTCTCTTGATCTCCTTATTCGCAGCTTCTACTACGCCATTAGCCTGAGGGTGATAAGGAGAAGAATGGTGATGCTCAACCTTATATCTATAAAGCAATTGGCCAACATCTGCTTGAAAATGAGAACCGTTATCTATAACTATGTGATGGGGAACACCATAGCGACAGAAAATGTTCTGTTCAATGAATCTAGCAACATGTTTGACGGTTAAGGTTTTGTAAGATTGAGCCTCTATCCATCTAGAGAAGTAGTCAACTGCAACGAATATATACTGATGACCGTTCGATGCTGCTGGCGAGATTTTCCCAATGACGTCTATACCCCATGCAGAAAAAGGCCAAGAAGGAGTTGTCGGATGGAGTTCGACAGCAGGTAAGTGGGTTTTATTGTCATGATATTGGCAAGCTTTGCAATGACGTACATACTGAACACAGTCACCTTCCATCTGCATCCGGAAATAACCCTGTCTCATCATTTTTCTTGCTAGGCTCATGCCGCTTAGATGAGTACCGCAAACTCCTTCATGCACCTTCCTCATTATGTCTTCTCCCTCTTTCTTACTCACACATCTCAGCAACATCCCATCCCAAGCTCTTCTGTAGAGTTCACCATCGGCTAGAACATAACTCAAAGCCATTTTTCTGAGAACTGCGCGGTCTTCTTTCGTCGCGTCATCAGAAAAAGTACCGTCTTTCATATACCTCAGAATATCCGTAAACCATGGTTCTTCCTCCGACTCTACCTGGTTCACAAAATGTTCTTTATAGCACGGGATATTGGCTGTGGTAATGATAAATGGCTTCTTCGGAACTTTACTCAAATCCTGCCAAGCCGATGCTAAGTTTGCCAAGGCATCTGGAATTCTGTTATAGGTTCTTCCTATGTGAGTGAAAGTGATCTTGTCGAATAGTGCTGCCTTCTTCAACAAGTACTCGACATAGGGTTTCAGCCTTTCTTCCTCTACTTTCCATCTCTCGTTGGCATGTTCAATAACCAATAACGAATCTCCTATTACCTCGACCTCCTTAGCGCCGGATGCAAGGAGAGCTTCCATCCCCATAATGCATGCTTCGTTTTCCGCCATGTTGTTAGTGACCGGGAACAACAGTCTCTTGCACATCGTGGTAACCTCGCCATTAGGTGCTTCAATTACAATACCAGCTCCAGCTCCATTTCTGTTGGCTGATCCATCAAAGTACAATTTCCAAGCTCCTGTTTCGACACATAGTAGGTGCTCATCTGGAAACTCCAATTCCCAGGGTTCATCACTTGTAATTGGATTCTCTGCCAAGAATTCTGCTACAGCCCGGCCTTTGACCGTTTTCTTTGTTACAAATTTTGCATCCACGCTAGACATCTGAATTAACCATTTAGACAACCGTCCTTCTAGAGTAGGCGTTCTCTGCAAATACTTCAAAGGATCAATTTTGGAGACAAAAGTGACCTTGAAGGAATCAAAGTAAGGCCGCAACTTCTTTATTGACCATACTACTGCCATGCATGTTTTCTCCACCAAGTTGTACTTCTCCTCTATAGGCAGTAGTTTCTTACTAATATAGTAAATAGCCTTTTCTACTCCAGCGGCGTCCGGTTGTACCAACATTGCTCCAACTCCTGCATCTTCTACAGACAGATACAAGATCAAAGGTTCTCCTGGTCTTGGTGAACTAAGCACCGGTGGATTCATCAAATATTTCTTTATGTGATCAAAGGCTTTCTAGCAATCCTCGTTCCACTTGACTAGCTGATTTTTCTTCAGTAACTTGAAAATTGGAGCACAGGTGATGGATAACCTCGAAATGAACCTGCTGATGTACTGAATTTTACCCAAGAAGCTTCTCACCTGACGCTCTGTTCTTGGCGGTTCCATATCCTGAATGGCTTTTATTTTATCGGGGTCAACCTCAATCCCGTTAGGTCCTACAACGAAACCTAACAACTTCCCTTTCGTTACTCCGAATACGCACTTCTTGGGATTGAGTCTCAAGTTATACTGCTTGACCCGTGCAAAAAACTTCTCCAGCATTTCTGCGTGTTCTTCCTGTGTTTTTGTCATGATCACCATGTCATCCACATATACTTCTAGCCCTTTATGGATCATATCATGAAATAACGTTGTAGCCATTCTCTGGTATGTTGCCCCGGCGTTCTTCAGTCCGAATGGCATTACTCTATAGCAAAACGTTTCGAAATCCGTGGTGAAGGCCGTCTTGTGCTTGTCCACTAAAGCCATCAGTATTTGGTTGTATCCGGAGAATCCGTCCATGATAGAATAACATCTCATTCCGGCAGCACTGTCGATCAAAACATCTATGTGCAGAAGTGGAAGGTCATCCTTAGGCGAGGCTTTGTTCAAGTCCCTGTAGTCAACACAGACCCTTATCCTCCCATCTTTCTTCAGCACCGGGACTATATTTGCCAACCATTCCAGATAATGAACTACTTCTAAGAATCCTGCATCCAACTGTTTCTGGACTTCAGCTTTGATCTTATCCTGCCACTCTGGTCTGACCCTTCTCCTTTTCTGCTTTACTGGCTTAACACTCGGATCAGTAGGAATGAAGTGCTCTGCTATTGATCTGTCAATCCCTGGCATGTCCGCATAGCTCCAGGCAAATACCTCTGAATTTTTTCTAATGCATTCTTGAAGATTCTGTCTAAGCTCAGGTTTAAAGTCTGATCCGATTTTGATTATTTTAGGATCTTCAGTGGTGCTTAAGTTAAATGCAAAATGATGCAATGCATTTATGTCAAATATGCGCGTGATATAATCAATGCCATGAACGTGACAATCAGGAAAACAAGAAAACAAGTAGTCAAAGTTCACTTCCATTGATTGAAATAAAAGAGGAAAACCATCCATATTGTTCTCAAAACAAGCATCAGAAAAACAAAATACAGGATTAATTGCCTGCTCAATACATTCATTACAAGTGTTTTTTATCGCCTGGATTACTTCATCGGCATCTGCATCTTCTTCTTCCTCCGGGGTAGCTCCCACCTTCTCTTCGGCTAGCTTCATCTTCAATACCTTCCTCTCTACCTCTTCGGCATCTTCAGCAGTTAGAACCGACTGGAGGATCCGTGCCTTGGCCTTCTGCTCTTGCACCAGCTTGGAAGCTTCATCCCCAGTCCCCAAAAAGTCTTCAAACTCTGATATCTTCTTTGACCACTCAGATTCAGTGCTTACTTCCGTCATACACACCATAAACTCAGTTCCATCCACCAGCTAGTCCAAGGACAGTTCGGGCGACTTGATCAGCTTCTCCTCATAGTCGGTCATAAATATCTCCAAGCCGGGGTAGGTCGTCCCCCTACTCTGAAATTCTCCTTCGGCTTGTGGAACAAAGAAGATATGATTCAAGTTTGACCCTCTGACCGGAGACTGAATCTCATACCTTTCCTTTTTTCTATTTTCAGAGTATCCCAATCCGCGCTTGTCTTGCTGTCCAAGTGCCGAGGAGAGAGGTTCAAACCTTCCTTGCAGCTCCCGACCTAAACCCTTGTCGTACTGCCAATGCATCTTCTTCATCATCTTTCTCAAGAAAGGACTCATTTTATTCACTGCATTCTTGCTCTTGGTGGTGGGCGCATCAATCACTGCCACCTGAAAACCCGATAACGGTACCGCCAGCTCTAAGCCTTCCACTGTTGCCACACTCAGATCCTCTTATGCATTGACTGTCACCATGTCTGTACCCCATGGAATTTTTACTTTTTTGTGCAAGGTGGACGAAACTGCACCTAAAGGATGGAGCCAGGGTCTTCCCAACAAAAGAGCATAGTTGGTTAAGATGTCAAGCACAACCACGTCTATCCAGCTTTCCACGGCCCCTGTGGATATCTTTGCTTTAAAAGTTCCTTTTGCATTCCTCATGGTGTTGTCATAAGCTTTGACCACCATATTTGATGGTTCAAGTTCTGACTCTTCAATTTTAAACTTGGATAGCATCTTCAACGGGCATACGCACAGTGCTGATCTGTTATCCACCATTACGTTCCGGGTATCACGTCCATTGACGGCGATCTGGATGTACAATGGCTTATAGTGGTTTCTTCCTTCTGGTGGGAGGTCCGAGTCAAAGAAAGTGACCTCATCTATTCTACGCTGTAGCACGTTAATCATATCAACACTTGGAATCCGAGCCGGCACCCTGACAAAAGTCATAGCTTCAAGTAAAGCTTCTCTATGCTCCTTAGATGCTATCAGCAAGTCCCATATTGAAATATCTGCTCTTGTTCTTTGCAACTGACTCAGTACCGAACTGGCGGTCACCCCACTAGGTACCCTATTCTGACTGCTTTCTCCAACCTCGACAGTCTTTTTGTGCCCTTTCACTATCTCCTCTTCTTTCTTTTTCTCTTTCGGCTCCTCTCCGCCTTTCTCTGTTACTCTCTTCTTTGTTCCATCAGCAACAATTCTTTTCCCTTAGCCTGTACACTGCTCTCGGGATTGTATACTCGCCCACTGTGGGTTAAGCTCTGGACGCCTACCTCATTCACGTCCTCTTCACTGCTATAGTACCATTATTCTTCTTGTTCGGCTAAGCTCTTTTGAATTACAAGCTAGAGTTGCTCATCCTCATCTTCCGGCACATCACCCACCTTCACTGTGATGCTTTTCTCAATTTCAATCTTCACTGGCATCTTCTCTTCCTCATCGCTACTGCAGTCATCCCATATATTCAACATTGCGCACATCCGCTCCCCCCACTCGGCCTCTGCCAATACCACTTCTTTCGGTAATCCACTCCCGATTGCGTTGACTGATCCTCCCGACTGAGTCTTACGGGGCGGATAGTTATACTGATATTGGGGAAGCGGGTTGTTCTTAGTGTTGGGCTTGTTCCTCTCCGAAGGCTTGGTAATTTTCCCGCTGTCAATCAGATCTTGGATATCGTGCCTTAATTTGAAACAATCGTCAGTCGAATGTCCCTTGCACTGATGGTAATCGCAGTTTTGGTCCATATATCTCCCTCGCACGGGTTTAGTCGGGTCGACTGGCAGCTTCGACAGCACTCCATTCTTGATGCATGATCTTAGCACTGTACTCAAAGGTCTTCCTAAATCGGTGAACTCTCTTCTGGTTCTTTCATTAACTGCCCCCACTGTATTACTATTTCCCGACTAGTTCTGATTACTACTTCCGGCATTTCTATCACCATAAGAAGTCCAGTAGTTGCCAAACCCTCTATTCTTCTTCTTTTCCTCCTTGTATAGCTCCTCAATGTTCAAGCCAGCGCTTTGAACTAAAGCAAAATCAGTGAGAGGCTGGGTTAACATCCTTTCCTTGAAGAAGGGCAACAAGCTCCTACTGAAGATTCTGATCAACTCTTTGTCTTTTGGCCTTGTCTGAACTCTATACAGCTTTGTTCTCCATCTCCTATAGTAGTCGGAAAAGCTTTCATCCTTCCCTTGTCTTAAGCCCTCCAAATCGCACAAACCGAACTCGTCACTCTCGTCGGTCTTGAAATGCTTGAGAAAAGCGGTCTGCAGTTTGATCCAATTCTTCTGAACCTCCTCATCTAGACCATCATACCACCTCCGATAGTCCTTGTGTAATGTTTGCGGGAATGCTCGCAAAACATCTTCCTCATTGTACCGGTTCATCTGAGAGACTCAGAGAAATTCGAACAGGTGAGAACGGGCATCATTGTCTCCTTCGAATATAGTATGCTTGAATGTCTTAAATGAGGCAGAACTGGTTGGGTGCAAAACATACTCGGTTATATGAAAGTTGGTGACCAGGTCTTTTTCCTTTACTGCAGCCATTTTATCAAATCTTTCTTTCAACTCGGCAAGTTGCTTGAGCACATCATTCTCGACGGGGGTAGTGTTTCCCATAGAGGTCTGATTATCTGACACAGGATCTGGAATTTTCCTCTCTTCAACCACAGGTTGGCTGCTAGAAGGGGGAGTATTTTGGTTTTGGGCCCTATCTTGGGCGAGAGCAGCGGCTACAATCTGAGCAATGGTCCTTATCTGAGCTTGAGAAAATCCGGGCTCATCCCCTATATCATCTGCCATTTCTACTGGATCTGGATTGGGCTCTGAATCTGATGAACTTAAATAGCTCACTGAACTGACCGGAATAAACTCGGGGATTGGGGATGTTCTGACTAGACGCTGACCAGGACGTCGGTTCCAAGCTCTCGAAGTAGTTTCCCGAGAAGGATCAATTCTGACAAAAATGTCTGAGTTAAAGTAGGTCCTGCATGTATGCATGTGAAAATGAAAGCACATAGGATGAGAAATGCATTTCTAATGTGCTAAGGCCAGCATGGAAATAAGATCTCGATTTCGACGACTGGACCAAAAATTCGATATGAATAATACGTCAATAACTTATTTTGTATTTGAACATTTCGGGCATTATCTGTCGTCGAAAGTTCCTTTTGGATTTACAATCAACTATTTTCTCTCAAATCCCTAACTTTTGCCTCGGAATGAAAGAATCTCCGAGCGGGATTTTGCCATTTATTATTTTGTTGTATGCTTACTTTTTGCCTTGGGACATATGGCCCCAAGCAGGATTTTCATTTCATTTTGTTACAAAATTTTGTAATCTCTCACTTATTTTCAGATAATGCGAGAAATGTAAAAATACAAAGGAATCGCAACCCCCTTATATCTCCCTTTTCTTTTGGGTATTGATTCACTATAAGTGATTGCATAATATTATTCGAAACGAATTTGAAGTCCAGTCTCAAAATCAAGGTCAAATGTCCATACCGAACATTAGCTCTTATTAATGCATGGCTGAAAAGAAAAATATTACATGGTGCATGAATGTCACAACATATGTACAGTTTATATCATACAGGGGAACGGGAGTTGGGAAATGCATGCCTTCCAACCTTATTTCTCCCACACACGGATTCCATTGGTATAAAATTCCGACATCTGTTTCCTAGGAATTGGTCTAATCTCGACAACCAACAGGCGGTTTTGAGATTGACGATATCAACTCTCGGAAATGAATGCGGCATAGCAACAGCAAATAGAACCGGGTATTTCCTTAGGGGAAGTAACTACGGTTTTCAACTACATGCATTGGCTTTAGTCTTATTGGGCTTAACAAAGTCTGGGTTCCGCAAACAGGATTCGGGCTTTGTTGGGCCTACTCCTTTTGACGCACCTTTGAGGTACTAGGCTTGCGGTTGGTAGTAATGTTAATTCTCGGATGGATGCACCTAAATCGCATGGTTTAGGCTAGATCCACCGTCAAACTTAACACTAGTACCGAAGGGTAGTATGGGTAGAATGAGGTGAGAAGAGAGAAATGCGAATGAATGCAAAAATCCTAGAAAGAAAAAGGAAAGCATTTTAAACACATACGGACGATTAAAAATTTTCCATCGGCTTTTCTAACCAATTTTATTTAAAAAGTAGGCTTTTAGAGTCAATTCCTAATTGCAATCACTAAATTATTCATTAAAAATAACCGGGGATTAGTGGGTGCAAAATCCCCAGTGAAGTCGCCAAACTGTTTTCACCCCATTTGAGATCCCTTTGAAACCCCAGAAGGATCTCGAAAAATGTCTCCTTTTATTATTTATCGTTGTTTATTTTGGAAAAAGGTGATAAAAATCTTTTTTGGATACGCGATGCCGATAAATCGGTCTTATAAATTATTTTTGAGTCGCCACCCATTTTTTCGGCAATGGGACCATTTCCAATTTTAATTTTATTAAATGACTCCATTTAACCCATTTTTATTCAATGCCAAATTATTTAGAAAAACTGGTCAGGCAAACCAAAAAGGTTCTGGGTAAGGGAATTGGGTACGTCGGTCCGTTGGAAACCGACGCCGGGAAAACCGGCCTCTTTTTAACCTACGATTTCTAATTGATTTTATTTTCGAAAAGCCAATTATTTAAGTAAACCCAACCCGAATAGATCAAACCGAGTTCCTATTTGGAAAATTAATTAACCGTCCCAAATAAATTCATTCATTGCATTCATTCATAAATTAATCATCACATCCACCATTCATCCACAATATATAGCAAAAATAATTAAAAGACCCGCTCTTGCCTTATGGTTAAAGGCGGGCCACAAACCGAGTTTAATAATATCATTAATAGGAAACAATAAATATTAAATCTTAAAATCTCACAATCACAATAAATTAATTGATTTAGTTTGATTAAGACTTAGTTTGCCCATTATTGGTCATTTTCCGGATTAAGATTAAAAATCTACTTAATGACATGAAATTAAAATGAGATAAACAAAATATTTTGAAATTTAAAGACAGTCGCGTCACGCATCTGTTCTATGAAGAACAGTCGCGTGACAGAACTCTTGTCATTTATTCCGGAATTTAGAACAGTTGCGTCACGCGGGTGTTCTATGAAGAACAATTGCGTGACGGAACTCTAGTTATTGTCCTGGAAATTGGAATAGTTGCATCACGCAGCTGTTCTATGAAGAACAGTCGCGTGACGGAACTCCTAGCTACGTGACGGAACTCCTAGCTACGTGACGGAACTCCTAGCTACGTGACGGAACTGTTCGTGACTTATTAAAATTCTCAGGTATGTTGATTATTTATTCAAAACAAAATATTAAATACAAATATACAAACAAAACAGAAACTAAATACACGAACAGCTGCGTCACACGGGTGGTCCAGTCCAGGTTAAGGGCTTTTGGACATGAACAGTCGCGTCACGCAGGTAGTAGCTGCGTGACGCGGTTGCTCTGGTCCGCAACTACCTTTCAAACTACCTTTTTTACGTGTTCTTTTTGTCAAAAGTGATTAAACTCAACTCAGAAAAGTCCAACAATAGGGCAAAATCACGTCTAATCAATAACAGACCAACTAAATACTACGAAAATAAGATTTTTAAGAAATAAAAGACTAGAAATGAAAGAGAAAAGTTGAAATGGTTACCTAGTCCTTAGATTTGAGGATTGCATGCACTTGGAGCCATTAATCGAAAAACTTAAACTCAGAACGTTATATTTCTTAGAGAAAATGAGAGAAAAGTGTCAAAAGTCCCGTTTTTAGTGTAAAATGTTGTATTTATATGGGTAGGGCAACAGAACATAGTCGCGTCACGCAGGTAGAAGCTGCGTGACGCACCCGTAAGCTGCGTGACGCAACTTACTTTTCGTACAGTTGCCGCGTATCCATACAAACAGTGCAGGCAATTACACGGGCGCGCGCCAGAGGTGTCAGCCCTGTTAGAGCTGCGTGACGCGACTAAGAGTGCCGTCACGTAGGTAATAGCTGCATGACGCAACCCTAACGCGGGTCAGACTCCTTTGGGAAGGTTTGATTCAATTTTTTGGTTTAAACACTTCTGGTTAATCGTGATGCATTATCCCTTATCCTCATATCATCATCGGGTCAGGTGGGGGCATAAAATTACGCATCAACAAGATCAAATCCTTCATTTTGGATGCTTGTTTTTTATTCAAATATATGGGTTTTATTTTTTCTTTCGAGTTGAGCAACAAAGCTTGGCATCTTGATATTTCTCTTTGAGAATTCTAGTTTTTTTAAATCATCACTACCATCTCCAGTATCAAACCATCAAACATGGTTAATTAATTTGGGTTTCTTACCCACAAAAAAATTCTCAATTAAACTAAACACCACTTAGAAATTTAAAAATTTTCTCAATTAATTATCAATTACTAATTTATTTATAGCTGAGAATCAAAAATCAAAGTTAGAAAGTTTGAGTCCGTAAGAGTACTAGAACGCTATTGCACCTTGTTAATATCTAAAATAATCAAAAAAATTTCTTGATAAAAATCATTAGACAAGTTAATAGAAAAATCAACAAAAATAACACTATTAATAGAAAAATCAAATAATCTTATGGAAAACCCATTTGAATTTAGACCACAAAAACTCCTAAATCAAGAGAAAAAAAAATAGCCATGACTTTTGAAACAAAGAATATGAAGAAGAACAACAACAGTAAAACAAAGAATACGAAGAAGAAGAAGAACATCAACTACAAGTAAAAAACCAAAGTTGAAAATAATATTTAGATTTTTTAATCCGGGTGTGCTTGTTGTAAATGAGACTCATCTGATAGCACCAAACGAAAATAGTCACTTTGTTGGGGTTGCTTTGTTTGCACCTATTTCAGCTTCATCACTTATAGAGTTAGCTTTAGTTCTGCCATGGTTGCCCGTTGCTGGTTATCTTGGCTATCGCTCCCTTCATCAAATTCATAATCTTTGTTAAGAATAATGAATTAATCGAAAAACTTGAAATTTATTAGATTTATGATAAAATGATTAATTCGCTTAGGAATTGAAAGAAAGCAAAGGAAAGTTTTGAAGCAGAGAGAAAGGAAGCATAGTGCTTGGAGATGAGATAAAGATGAAGATGGCGGTGTTGATGATAGAGTGGATGTATAGGTGAATGGTAGAGATGAGATGGACAGATTTGACGTGGCAAAACTAATTGCCATTTTGAATGCATTTTTCCACGTCATCACACGTGTATTATAGTATGTATGTTTTACTATAGCAAGGTGTGTGATTGTTATAAAGAGTAAAGTTTAATATGGAATTATTATAAAAAAAAAGAAGCAAAGTTCAAAGAGCCACAAGGTCATTTTAAAAATTGAGGGGCCACTAGACTTTTTAGAGCAAGTTTAGAGGGCAATACGATGACTATAGATATTTTCGAGCATAGGATGGGAATACGATGACTGCTTCACTAAGAGATTGTAATGGGCGCTCTGATCATCATTTCATGAGGGCTTCCGTTGATTTTCCACACTACACATCCAGTAGTGTTGGTCAAATAAGGGATAAGAGACAGTAATGCAACTAATTTAAACAGGGGTCTCTACTCTTATAATATTGGGAATTTATCTTTATACAAGATTTAAAAAGTTAATAATTTATTTTTTATTATTTGATTACAATATTAAAAGACTACAAAAACATTTTGAGGTATAAAATTTTTATATTTCAAAAAATATTTATTTTTAGTCATAAAAAATGTATAAAGATAATAAATTGTTGTTTGATTGGTGACTGGTGTTTGGCTAGTAATAACTAATTATGTGATTTGGTAGATTAATAAATCACTTTTATAAAATCATATTAACTTTGTCAATATTCGAAAAATATTTCATATTTTAAAAGTACAAAGGCATTTATTTTTAAAACAATTCAGTTGTTCTTTCGATGAAAAAAATGTTATTCATTTGTTTTTTTTCTCAAACACTCTAAACATTAAAAATTTGAAAAATATTTTTCAAATATGTTATTTTCTGAAAATAAATACAGGATTAATTTCACTTTTTATTTTTTATTTTTTTTTTTGAAAGAGAAAAAGTATCATATATTATCTCAAGGAAAAATAATCCATCAAACAGTCAGGCACTGAGTCCCAAACATGAACACGATTAAAACGATAAGACGCTCTAACTAGACAATGAGCACCTATATTATCGTGTCTTCTAATCCAACGAACTTTGACTAGAGGAATGGAGGCTAATAACAATATACAATCAGAAATAACAATACTCAACTCACTCATATCTCTAGTCTTAGACAAAAGAGCATTAAAAATACTTTGAGAATCTATGAGGATAGTACCCGCACTCTGAATATGCCGAGTTATAAACTGTAAAGTGAAACGCAGAGCCAAACCTTCTGCCATAAGTGGAGAGGGTTGACCTTCATAAAAGCTGGAAATAGCACGCAAAAAATGGCCTTCATTGTCTTCAAAAACAGCCCCTATATTCGCCGATCGTATATTAGAAAAAATAGCTGTATCCACATGGCAACTCCACTCTCCGAGATCGGTAATAGCAGGTGTTACGTACAAAATTTGTACCTGGGGTATTTGCGGCTTCACCAAGGCATTCTTGAAGTCTTGAAAAAGAATAGAAGCAGTAGCACTAACATTCAAGGGAGTCCAATCCATTTGTTGCCAAAGAAATTTGTTCCGAGCATCCCACACACTCCATGCGACATAAGAGATAAAAGCTAACTTTTCATTATTGTTTTGCTTCAAGACCTGCAAATAAAGAGATTTAAAAGAAAGGTTAGTAAAAGCTTCCTCCACCCTACACACCCTCCAAACCTCCAACACCTTTGTGCACAATAATAATGCATGATTAATATCCTCCTCCAAATCACAATAAGGGCATGTAGTGTCCACATTCACACCCCACCTGCTCAATCCCCGACGAGTAGGCAATAAGTTACGCAAGGTTCTCCAAATGAAATCTCTAACTTTTGGTGCAACATTCAACTTCCAGATACTCCCCCACCCCTCACCATCTATGCTCTCATCACCCCTTCCCAACACCCTCAAGGCAAGATAATAACAAGATTTAACACTAAAATTACCCTTCTTATCGTAATGCCAAATCAGCTCATCCTCCAAATCTCTTACACTAAGGGGAATATCAAGAATAGTGTGGATATCCCTCAAAGAAAAAAGATTAATAATCTTTGCCACATCCCATTGCCTCTCCCCCTCCACCAAAAGATCTTTCACCAGGAGAGTATTATCAATAAAGAGACTATCATCCTCCACATAAAAGGCTCCATCAATGGGTAACCAAGGGTCCTTCACAACAGAAATACGCCTACCATTGCCAACCCTCCACCTAACTCCATGTTTCAAGACCATGTTAGAAGACATTATACCCCTCCAGACAAAACTAGGGTGATGACTCGTTTGTGCATCAAGCAACCTCCCATCACGGAAATATTTAGATTTGAAAACTCTATAAAGGAGAGTATTAGGCGAAGTCAAAAGACGCCACCCCTGTTTCGCTAACATAGCCATATTGAAACAATGAAGATCCCTAAAACCCATGCCCCCATCTTTTTTACTCCCACACATTCGATTCCAAGCTAACCAATGGAGCTTCTTCTCACTACCCTTCGAACCCCACCAAAAACTATTCATCATTTTTTCCAACTCATCACATAGACATAGAGGCAATTCAAAGACACTCATGCAATAAGCCGGCAATGCTTGAATCACGGACTTAATAAGTATCTCTCTCCCCGCTTTGGAAAGAAATCTGTTAGACCAGCTATTTATATGCTTCCACATTCTTTCTTTGAGAAAACCAAGAACTTCTCTTTTATTCCTGCCAATCAGAGAAGGTAACCCCAGGTAAGAACCACCCTCAAAGGGGTTAAACACGCCCAGAATATGGCTGATATCGGCTTTCACAGTCATGCTAGTATTCGGACTAAATGTAATGCCAGACTTCTGAAAATTAATTGATTGACCAGAAGCACTCTCATATGTAGCTAAGATCCCTTTAACATTAGTGGCTTCAGTATTGGATGCTTTGAAGAAGAAAAGTGAGTCATCTGCGAAAAATAAATGGGAGATTTTGGGACACCCTCGACCAGCTTTACCACCATGAATCTTACCACACCTTTCCGCTTCTAAGAAGAGTAGTGATAAACCTTCTGCACATACCAAAAATAAGTAGCTAGGTATAGGATCCCCTTGCCGTAAACCTCTTCCGGGGGCAATAGATCCAACAGTATTCCCATTAACAATAACTGAATATTTTATAGAAGTCATACACATCTTCATCCAATTTACCCACATAGCACAGAACCCCATTTTCTCAAGCATGGCACAAACATACGCCCAACAAACTTTGTCATAGGCTTTACTGATGTCAATTTTCAGTGCACAATTTCCACATCTACTTTTACTTAGCTTCTTAAGATGATGCATCATTTCAAAGGAGATTAAAATATTATCAGTGATAAGCCGTCTAGGTATAAAAGCAGACTGATAGCAAGAGATAATATTTGGCAACACAAATTTTAATCGGTTCGCTAGGATTTTAGATACAATCTTGTAGAGCACGTTACACAATGAAATAGATCTAAAATCAGTGACAAAATCTGGTCTATCTTTCTTAGGGATCAAAACAATTAAGGTATCATTTAGAGAGTCTGGGAAAATACCTTGTTGAAGCCAATGGTTACAGGCAGTTACCAAATCCCCACCAATTAAAGGCCAAAATTTCTGATAGAAAGCAGGGTTCAAACCATCCGGGCCGGGTGCTTTATCAGGACCCATTTGAAAAACTACTGCTTTTGCTTCGTCAAGTGAGATGGGAGCTGTCAACATGCAATTATCTTCATCACTTATTGTACTGCGTACCAATCTCAAAATGGGCTGAAAATTGGTGGCATTATGCGTAAAGAGATGAGTGAAGTAGTCAACAAACAGCTGCTGCTTCTCACATTCCTTTTCAATCCACTGCCCGCAGCGTTTTGTAGTTTATTAATGGAATTCTTGCGTGTTCTTGCTTTAATTTTAGCATGAAAATATTTACTGTTTCTATCACCATGCTGCAGCCAAAATCGTTTACTGAGTTATCTTCGTCTAGCATCCTCCTGCGCTAGAATATTGCCCCACTCTCTAATTAAACTTGTGGTATCGGCAAAAGGATCAACCTCTCGAGTAAAATCGATAGCACGCTTCAAGCTGTTCTTTTTCTTCCAAAATCTCGAATTCCTATCCATACCCCAACTTTGCAATGCGTCTATACAAGATTTTTTATGGAGCATTATATCAGACCCCATGGAGGAGTACCAACTGTCTCGAACTACTCCAACCAGATCTTCGTCATGAAGCCATGCATTATCAAAATGGAACCTCCTCTCCTTCCTACGAGGTATCTCACTCTCAATTGTCGAAACTAACAATGGCTCATGGTCCGATGTTGGTGAAACCAACGTAGTCGTAGAAGCTTCCTGGAATAAACAGGACCATCAATTATTAGCCATAGCACGGTCAAGTTTCTCACGGGTGATAATTCAGCCAAATCTTTTTAATAACCAAGTAAATTTAGAGCCTTTAGCAGGAATATCACATAAATCACTCTCCACTGCCGCCTCCTTAAAACCATTCAACAAGTATCTAGGATATTGGTTTCCACCAATCTTCTCTGAATCAGCCAATAGCTTATTAAAATCCCCAACACATAACCAAGGACCATTATGTCTACGGGATAAATTTTTAATCAAGTCCCAGGAGTCCTGCCTTCTACATCTTTCTGGAAACCCATAAAAACCAGTTAGGCACCATGAAATACCAGAAGAAAGAACCATAGCATCAATAAAATTATTTGAGTAACAAGATATGGAAACATCAACTTCACTCTTCCAAAGCAAACCAAGACCACCGCTTCTCCCAATACAATCCATAGAAAAGCAAGAATCAAAACGCAACAAAGAACAAAGGTCAACAAGCTTCATTTTATGAACTAAAGTTTCACAAAGGAACAAAATAACAGGGCGGTAAATTGCAACAAAGTCACATAGAGCTTGTACTGTCCGAGGGTTGCCAAGTCCTCGACAGTTCCACGAAAGGATCTTCATTGCTTCCGGCCATCCTGCCTCACAGGATCGACCGATTTATGTTTCTCCGACTGATTGATGGTCGAAGTGGTATCAGATGCAGAATCATTTTGATTAGAAACTACAGCGGTGCTAGGAGTTGTAGGAATAATTCGTTGTCTTTTTTTAGTCTCATCACTGATACATAAAGTCACATCTTCAACTCCGCCCTCTTTAAAAAAATCATCTTCCATTTTATCGGAGTTATTGCCTTCGTCAAGATTTGAAGATGTACCATAAAAGGAGTTACAAAAATTTCTCACCACAGTGTTATCTCCTTCCAAAACGAATGTCGAATTTCTAAGTGTCCAATTTGCTGAAATTTCAGCGACACCAAAGGATCTGATCCAGGAACTCTGTCGTCTCGCTCCACGCCTCACCGGAGCACGAATACTATCATCCCAGGCCAAAATCAGTTCCTCTCTTGGTTTAGATAACCGAAGATCATAGAATGACTCTGTATGACCAATGCGGCCACAGAGAAAGCAAATCGTGAAAACCTTCTCATATTGAAAATGAACATAATAAACCTCTCCAGACAGAGCAATTGATTTCTTTTTACGTTTGAGAGGCTTCCTAATATCCAGTTTCACTTTGATGCAAAGGAATTCAAAAATGGCCTCCATAGATGTCTTAAAATCATATTCCAGAAAAGATCCGAGGAAATCACCCAACGCTCTAGCTGTTCCTTCATCCACAATTCCATTCGGAACATCTCTAATTTGGACCCAAATGTCAGTAAACAATAAAGGGATCTCCAAAGGGTTTTCACCACTTTGGATCTGTTGCTAAACAAGAAGATGTTTATTAAAGAACCAAGGACCACCGGAGATAGCCCTGTCCATATCAACTACATTGTAGAAACGGAAGAGAAAACGTTTGGCTCCCACTTCCTGAATATCCATTCCGCCTAAAGGATTCCAAAGATCTGCTAGCGTGTGTTTCATAGCCTCAAAGTTGACTCTGCTATATGTGAGAAACATGCCAACCAAACAGAAACTATACGGATCAACTAGGGGGTTATTAGTTGGAGTAGGAAGGGAAACCCCAGTCTCCTCCTCCTCATCTATAGAAAGGTTCCATGGCTGAAACGGAAACAAATTCAGGCAAGGGGAAAGAGTTATGGTTTCGTTGGGTTGATGGAAACTTGAAGATCTGGAAAAGATGGAAGATGGTTATGGTTTCATGGCGACAAAGAACAAGGCGTGCACATAGTGGATAGTATCCAAGGCGTGTGAGTGGAAGACAAAGATTCATTGTTTCAAGGCATCCTAGGCTTGCACATGGCAGAGGAGTTTTTTCATTATCATAAATATTAGTAAATAGAGAAAGCAGATAGTACTGTACTGATCCTGTCACTCCAAGGTTACATTGGAAATCTTTTCAATCTTTACAGGGTCGTGTCTAATATGTCCACTTCGAGTGGTGACCATTAGAGCACCTTCATAATGGCGGAGAATGCATGCCACTATTTATTTTTTAGAAATTACAATATCTATTGAAAATCAAAAGGCAGCTAGACAATTAGTATTTTTCAATATTGATATGTTAAGAATCTCATATTATTAAATACTAATATTTTAGTATATTGGTTGACTCAACTCAATCTCAAATAAGTTTAAATTACACAAGTTTCACTTCATAGATTATAACCTCTTACCCAATCTACCCATATATATATTTTCAATTCTCAAATTATAATAAGATCATCCAAAATTTATATAATTAGTTTTATTGTACAAAAGTTAACTAGAAAGATATGACCTAATCATAAATAATTTTAAATAAATTGTAATGTATTAAGAATAAATGTAAAATATAATGCATGTTGATATATAAAAAATTGTCATTCATAAATATTAGTATAAGCTTATTATTAGATTAATAGATTAAACTACTATAACCTTATATTTCCTTTTAAAAATTTTTGATAGATGGAGTTAATTAATAAATAAACACAACCAAACTTGTTTTTGATGTAAAAACTATGTAGATTACCATTTAAAATAATCAACGAAAAGAAAGGTGGATTGTGTAAAGGGTCAAACCAAAAAAAAAAAAAAAAAAAAAAAAACTGAACTTGAAGAGCTGAAGAGCTCAAGGTCTAAGTTTAAAGAGAATTATATTATGAAATATTATAATAATGCGGATATCCGTTTATATATAGTTACTCAATAAACTATTTAGTTTCCCGGTGAAGTTATTTATTATTCTATTAATTATTCCATTGTAACTTTTGGAATGTATGGTTGTCCTTAGAATGTAAGGTTATGTCGAATGTATGATTATGACCTTTGAGATGTATCTTGTACCTATAAAAAGAGGTACATTAACCCTATGTAGATGCACTTTTCTAATGAATAAGAATTACTCTCCCTATATTCTCTCTGCTCTATTTCTATATATTCTGTTTATTTATTATATTTTATAACACGTTATCAGCACAAGACTCTGTCATTTTGCATGAAGATATAACCCAATCATATGAATTTGTTCTACCATTTCTTTGATTTTATGGTATTATTTTCTTGATCAACTTCTACTGTGCTTTCTTGATCAAATTGAATAAAGAGATGATAATTGATGGTTTGAGACAATTGGTAAAAGTTGTATATCTAAGGTTGTTCATGTTTACAATATAATTTTATATACAATTTTGTCATCTATATATTATAGATATGCATTATAAATATAAATTCAATCTTGGATTTTATATTTGATTGGTTATTACATAGAATATAATTCTATATAATTGGTTAGAGTTAAAAGAAAAAACATTGTTATTATAATTTGTTAATAAAAATGTTTTTTAGGATAGTTAGTTTGTTAATTAGTTAATTTGTTAATTAGGTTAGCTTTTTAATTAGGCCTAATGACAAAAAAAAAAAAAAATCTGAACTTTTACCTTTTTATTAATTCTAGCCAATTCTTTTAATTTTATCAATCAATACCGCGTACTTAGTTTTCTGTATACAATTCTAGCCTCTGTTTGTTTCCGTCAATTTCATACTAATACAGCAATTATCTCTCACAAGTAGGCCCTACAACATCCAATGTCAACGCCAAGTCATATATCCACACGTATACTCAAAACAAACCTGAACATTAATATTTTTATCAAATATAGCTAATTCTTTTTATTTTATCAATCAATATTACATACTAATTAATCTCTGTCAAAACGACTTTGTTATATTGATATTTATTGAATTAAATAATTTATTAATTAACTGTGTATATTAAGTGTATAATAGGATTAATCAATTACAATTCAATTTTACTATATAGTCTTTTAAAAATATTATTTTTAAATATACTAATCATACATAACAGAAGAAGTTAAGCTCTTTTGAAAATGTAATGTTTAAATATACTAACAAGTTAAGCTCTTTTGAGCTCTGAAAGGTTATAATGTCTCAGTTTCTGAACTACCCAATACATGATAGAAGAAGAACGTTGAATTGAACATTCAAAGTTATACAACCTTTTGCAATACTGAGAAGAAAAATGGCGGTACAGTTGCCTAAACAACAAACATGCATATATATACACAGATAAAAGGAGAGAAAAACAACTAAAAAAAAGAACTCAACAAAAAATTCGAAGAAACAGATATACCTCTGCCTTAACATGAGTGCAAGTGGGCAACTCTCTGCCTTTTTGCAGTGGAGTGTACCTCTTCTATCTTCGTCTTGTCCACCTCTTTATGTTTTCTTCTTCGCTTTTCTTTCTCTTTGCGGATTTAGCTACTAATGTCTGAGCAAAATCGAAGCATTAGTCACACTCACATCCACAAAATAGAGGGTTTAAATAAGGCTGACAATGCAAAGCGGTTCAATTGATTTTGAGTGGGATTGGGTCTGGGAGTTAGTGTGATTTCCTTTGTAAAGGACAAATTTGTCTTTCCACTCGGTGCAGATGTGGACCAAAGAGACAAAAGACCCAAATGATGAACCAAAACCAATAACAGTGTAGCGAGTAATAATCCTTTCTTCCTGATCAATTTCCAGCCAGGTTGTGTCCACTCCAAAGTTAAAACTCTATAGATATTTTCTTCTTCGTTCGCTCCCCAAAACACACAGATGGAAACAATTCCAAGAATTACTTGCTTCTCCACATGCACCATACCTTCAGTTCCAAGGTCATCTTCAAGGACTCTTTTCAAGAGAAGCACAACAACAGTCTCATTGTTTAGAGCTAGTTCTGATGCAGGTTCCGATAATCTCTCTGTCTCTTTATGCAACTCTGGTTCTTTTGATGAGTGGTTGACAATTGACGTGTGAGGATAAAATGATTATATTGGTTACTAGGGGATGCTTACATTCTAGATAAATTCTCCTAATGGAAATTTGGGTTTAGGGTATTTAGATTCAGGATTCTCCTCCTCTTCTGTCATTGCTTCAAATGGGTGACTCTGCCCTTTTTTATTTATGGGCTATTGTTAATTTATCTCTGTTTTATTATTTTTTACAGTGAGGGAACTTGCAGAAGAGGATGTCTTGAGAATGTTCATTAAGGAAAGGGAACTAAATGGAGATTTTATATCCAAAGCTTCTGATAGGTTTTGGCTCGGAGAGTTCTTGAAATTTGTTGATTTTGATGCTGGTAAACTTGCTGACAACCCTCAAGAATTAAAGCAGGTAAGATGAAATGTTTATATTGGAAGAGGTACATGAAAAAGAAAATTTGCAAGTTAATCAAAGCGCACCTGGTACTAAATTAAATTTGTTTATATGCTGCCTATTAGAAGAATGCCTTCAGACTATCATCAATTATCATAACAGAGTAGCATTTAGATTACACCAATCAAATGCTTGGAAAAGTTACTTCAACTGTGGTACTGTAACAGATCACAGAAAGCTTTTGAGCATCTGCAGTGTTGAATGTGCTAAACAAACCGTTCTCCTTTTCAAAGATTTCATCACTTGGGACATTCTTATTCCGTCTTCTTAATGCTTGTTAATTTTCATTTTCCTTTTTGTAGTACTATATAATCTTTTAGGCCAAGCTGATTCAAACGCAGATGTGCCATTTTTAGCAGCTCTGATACATATGCAGGTTATGGGAAGAGATGATGATGGAGGATTTTTGAAACTTTCCAGAACCCAGGAATGGATATCAGGTGACAACTCTGCACCAATGAATAAGAAAGCCATTGCTAAGGTGTGCATATCATTATGGTTTGTTTTTGCTGAACTAAACTTCTGGTTGGGTGTTATTACCTATGCATTATGATACAGGCAATGCAGGATGATAGAGACAGAAGGAAGAAACTGAACCTTCTCAGATATGAAGCTGTATGATATTTCCATTAAACTTGTTGTTTGGAGCTGTTAATATTAAGTTTTTTCTTCACAGTCAGTTCTGGGATTATAATGTATTTAGATTAATACAATTGGTTGTTCCAGATCCAGTTCCTTGAATTTTTCTGCTAGGGATTTGTGTCTTATCTCTTTTCATAATATATTTGCAGTTTTCTAAGATATGTTTATGGTGGGATGGTACTTATGATTGTATCTGAAGCACTTATCAGTGTTCAATCTTCCAACTTATGTTGCTATTCTACATGTTAAATCGTATGGAAAAAGCCCTTTGCTAGCTATATTACATTATACTGTTTTCAATTCAATTTTACAACAAATAGGATCCTTAAATTTATTCGGTTCGTGTAAAATAATCTTTTGTTGACCTTGAGCCACATAAATATATCTGTTATATAGGAGCATATGTACTTTGTGATCAAGATTTTTTGTCTGGTTTGTGTTGTATTTTTTCATTTAACTTGTTTTACATAGTTGTTATAATCTGCAGAGTTTCCATATATTCCTTTTATACATGTTGCCTCTAATGTGAAATTGTGTTCCAAGTGACTAGAAAAATGGATTAGTTGCCTCCAAAATTGAAGCAATCTAACCACCTTTGATTCTTTTTCTTTGTGAATTGTTTGTAAAAGAATTCTTCTGCGCAATTTATATCAAAATATTTGTGTTATCTTGCTCTGGAACATGCTGATTCTTTGGTTTTACTCTTGCAGCTCAAAAGGGAATTGATGCTTTTATCAGTTGGTATAGGAACTGCATGTAGTGGATATTGCTTGATTGCTTTATCAATTGAGGTAAAGTTTTCACTTAGACAAATGATTTTGCCATGGCTGGGTTTCAAAAAAAAAAAAAAAAAAAAAAATTCTTGGCTGTTGTAGAGCTTCTGTAGTTAATCATTTGTGTCTATCTGATTCTGATGACAGTGAGAATTGGAAATATCCGGTATAAAACACAATTGTTTAATCTATATATAGTTTAGAGATTTTTAAGTTTGTTTATACCTTTTGTTTTGGTCTTTTGGGTAACTAAAAAGTGCATAGTTTAATTTTTATGTTCAATTGGAACTGCATCTCCTTTTGATGCTATTGAAAATTGAAATCTTGAATTTAATTCTTACAGAAAACTGACGAACTTGCTAATTTTACAGGCTGCAATTAGTTATGCGATTGGGGTACTTTTCAGGTATATTGATACCCCTCAAGACTAGTTGATGTGTTATTGTATTTAGGCTGCTTTTACTGAAGCAAAAAGCTTTGAGCAAGGTCGTGTCAACCTAAGCTTGTAAGGACTTCCCAAAATTGGAGCTTAATTCAGAAAGGCAAAAGTGTTACAAGCCCCTTACCAATACGAGAAATTATTTGAACCTTTAATACTTGACAAACATGGCAAGTTCTATTCATCTGTAATTCAACAGAAAATACAATCATACAAAAGTTCCAGTGGAGAAAGTAAATGTTAGGTATATGGATAGTAGTTGGTGGTAGTGGAGAAATGTTTTTCATAGCATCATCCTCGAACAACATTGAACTGCACATTAATTTACTCACTTAAAATTTTTCCATGGATCAGTTGGTATCTGTCGACCTCAATCATAGAAGTTTCTCATGCTCTCTTTTCCCTTTAGGAAAAGGAAAAGGAGAAATCTTTTTACTCTTGTCCATTCTACTTAATTCTTCTATTATGACAAATTTTGCTTTCAGTGCAGTTGCTTGTACCTTCAACTTTTATGCTGGCATGCAGACAACCTTTCCAAAGAGATAATTCCTCCCATCTTCATGCAAAAGAAATCTAAGAAGTAGTGCTTAAAATTCCTGCCTTTATTTATTCACATGTCCAAAGAGATAATCCTGTTGGAACTCATGTTTATTTTTTCTGTCAGAATTGGGATAAGAAGCGAGGACCTTAGGGACTCATTAGAGAGAACAATTAAAGGAAGTGGTCTTGCTCTTTCATCTCCAAGGCTTGTGATACCAGCTGCAATTTATGGATTGTGGGCCCTTTCTCACCACTCCTTTGCTAATGATTTTTTTGATTTTCAGGTAATCTGTAATATAATTTCTCTTTCAGTTTTCTTGCTCTATAAATAAAAATGCTGAGAACTGCTCATAGAACTAATTCAATAGCAAGGCAAATTTGTACTTGCTATAACATGTTCTTAGTCACCAACCAACCATGCGTTGTTCTTTCACAGCTTGTCCCTGCCATGTTTGGGATGTTTGTGTACAAAGCTGCGGCTCTTGTTCAAGCGTATAGAGATAATGAGGACCTGCAACTTGTCTTCCCAGAAAATACGGAAGGTTCAAGTGACTGAGATCTTCATTTCGAAGTCATTTCATAGCAGAATTAGATGCTTCCATCAAACTTTCTGGGTTGTATCCATTCGGAATTCATTAAATTCATTAAGAAGATCACAGCTTAAAGACCATGCCCATAGTTACTCGATAGGAGGACACATGTTTTATGGAGAAGTTAAAACTGTTGTCCGTTGTTTCAAGAGATAATCATGCAAACTATGCAGCTTCTTCTATTCCAGCATGGTCTCATGACAGGAGGAAGTTACTCGTGTGATCTGTGATGTCTTTCATCTCCGCATACCTCTCATATCAAGATGTTTTCTGTGGAAGATGTAATGATAGGTGATATAAACTGTCCTAATATGGATTATTTCACAATTTTGTTTTAAGTTGTTTTCCTGAAGTAGTAAGTGGACAAACTCAGAAATTTCATAGGACGTTTTTCTGATTGCATTGTTTATAGAGCATGAAAGTTTGATTTGCTGCTTGATTCTAAAAATGTGTATGTGCACACTTGTGCACTGCCATGGCTTAGATTCTAACCAGTGTATGGGTGGCATTCGTTAGTTTGGTTCAAAAGAGACTAAACCCGATGAGCCTGAAAAATTACAATCCAAAATGGGATTTGATATATAAACTCTATAACCCAAATTAGAAACTTTAATTCTCAAAATAGGAAATTCTTCTTGAATGAAAAAATGGATCCTAATGTAATATTTAACTAGAAGTATGAACTAAAGATATCAACATAGAATTAAAAGCCACAACTTTAATTATTTTGGTAAGTTTGAAAGTAAGTTTAACAAATAATCAAAGAAACTTCACTTCTTTTGAATTTAATTGCAGCTAAACGATTTCCTATACTCTCAACTTGACAATTTGTAACAATTACACTTTAAAATGAATTTAACCCTGCAGATGCAGACATTCTACATTCTAATTTCAAACTTACGTAAAAATTATACCTAATTATAAATTCAGTCAAAATTGACATTAACATATAATAAATGCGAGACCCATGAAAGTTAACTAATCCAACTTTAGTTTGTTCTAAACGATGCCGTTTTGGTTATTCTAACCCAACCCTAATTCTTTTACGGCCTCTCTTCTTCAACTATTCCTCTCTCTCTCTCTCTCCATCACGGCTCTTCTTTATTTTGGACACAGTTTATAAGCATGGCTGGTACAGGAAGTTGGATGGTCCTGTCGCCATTATTGCAATAGTATCAAAAAAATCATGGCCCATGTGCACCATGTGATAGAGATAACCACGATTCGGTTTCAAATTGAAATCGAATCGATTAAAATCGGTAGTAAACCGTGGTCAACAATTTTAGTTCTAAAATTTTAATTAAAACCGTAAACTTAAGATATGATTTCGATTTTTCATTTTTTAGATCGAAATCAATAGTTTTGGTTTAAAATTACGATTTCGATTTGAAACCATGAAAAATATATTCTTAAATAAACTTTTAACTTTTTTTTTATTATAGTTTTTTTAAGTAATTTTTAAAAATTTTTATTAAATTAATTTAGTTTTTTCAATAATATTATTTCTTCAAGCTATCAATCTTAAAAAAATATTTGAAAAAGTTTAAAATATATTATTTAATTATTAGTTCAAAACTAGTGATTTTAAAACCGTACGAAAAAACTGTTTAAAAACAGTTCCATTTCAATTTTTTTATAACCGAAATTAATTTTAAAACTATGTTTTTTTATAACCGAAATTAATGTTTTTGAAACCGAAACCAACGGTTCTACGAATGCATCACCGTAGCTATTGGATCTTCTTTGGGGCAATGTTTACCAAGA
>NC_143151.1:11526886-11550833 GCF_041381405.1 Jatropha curcas | reverse complement strand
ACCGCTTTTTGCATTTAATTTAATTTTATTGCATTTTTATTGTGATATTTGGACATTAAAATTAAACAAATTAAAATTAATTAATATTTCCTAAGCGAGGAGCTTAATCTGGAGTTAAGAAGCGGTCGTCGATTAAATCAGGTATGTAAACAAAACTCTGCCTATTTAATTTTAGCACTTCATGCATATTTCTCTTCTACTCTTAATAATTCTACAATTGCATAAATGCATTCACGTCATTATTTTTTGGTAAATAAACTGCCTTAATTAATTTGATTAAGCTTAAATGCCCGGTTAATCAATAATCGTGGTATTAAAGTTTAAATCCGACAATATTGGCTAAAGAGCCTAGTTAATTAATAACTATGGTTCGATTGCCTTTATTTCGAATAATCTCGCCTAAAAGTCCAATTAATCAATAATTGTGGCTAACGGCCTCATTTAATCACGTTTTTTGGCAACAAAATTGCCTTCATTTAATCAATCAATTTTGGCAACTAATTGCCTACGGTCTAATCGACATTTTAGCAAACGAATTGCTTAAATCAACACTTTTTGGCCAAAGGCCTAAAATCAACCATTTTATCGATAAATCGCGTTAAATCGACATTTTTGGCAAAATGCCTTTAAAATCAACCATTTTCGGCTCAAAGCCGTAAAATCGACACTTTTGGCAAAATGCCTTAAAATGAACCAATTTTTGGCCAAAGGCCTAAAATCAACCATTTTAGCGACAAATCGCTTAAATCGAACATTTTGGTAAATTAATTGCCTAAATCAACTCATTTCGGCCAAAGGCCCTAAAATCAACCATTTTGGCGACAATCGTCTAAATTACACATTTTAGCAAACGAATTGCTTAAATCAACACTTTTTGGCCAAAGGCCTTAAAATCAATCATTTTGGCGACAATCGCCCAATCACATCATTTTGGCAAACAGATTGCCTAAATCAACCATTTTGGCTAAGAGCCTTAAAATCAACGACTTTGGCGACAAATCGCCCGACAACTGTTTTTGGCACAAATGCCTTAAAACCAACACATTTGGCAACACGCCTAATCGAATCAATCGATCTTTTGGCAAAATGCCTAAACACTTATGCACAAAGCATACACTCATGCACAAAGCATACACACTCATGCACAAAGCATACACACTCATGCATTAAGCATACCCATTCAAAGCCCTTCAAAGAAGGCCTATCGAACTACGTTGACTTTGATCTTCCATTCAAACGGAAGTACGTAGGCACGTTCGGGATTTCACCTCGGGTGGCAAGTCGAAATCATCAAAATCACTCAAACATTTCATTAATCCATCATTCACCTTGCAAAACATTCATTCATCGGTTAGTTTATCAGCATGACATAGTCTCGGGATCCATCTCGGGTTTGCATACCATGCCTTACACATTGGGATAATTAATCTAGTAACTAGGTTAATTAAAATTGAAGTCATTCAAGGTTTTTTCCTAGTTTACCCTAAAATAATTAAACAAGGTGGCGACTCACACACTCACGTGCATTTCTTTCTTTTGTCATATGCATCACATGCCTATGATATTTGGGGAAAGGGGTTCACAGAATGAATGCTTTGCAAGGTGATTAATGTAATCTGGACCAATTTTTAAGTGATTTCGAGTTGCCAGTCGGGGTTAAATCCCGAGCGTGCCTACGTACTTCCGTTTGAACGGAAGATCAAAGTCAACGTAGTTCGATAGGCCTTTTTAAAAGGGCTTTGAAGGTGTATGCTTAATGCATGAGTGTGTGTATGCTTTGTGCATGAGTGTATGTATGCTTTGTGCATTTTGTTTAGGCATTTTGCCAAAGATTGATTGATTAATTTAAGCGATTTGTCGCTAAAAATGGTTAATCTTATTTATAGGCAATTTGTTTGCCTAAAATTGATTAAACCGTAGGCAATTTATTGCCAAAAGGTGATTGATTAAACTGTAGGCAATTCGTTGCCAAAATGTGATTGAATAAGGCCGTTGGTCATAATTATTGATTAATTGGACTTTTAGGCGAGACTGAATGAGGCCGTTGGTCACAATTATTGATTAATTAGACTTTTAGGTGAGACCGTTCAAAATAAGGCAATTGAACCGTAGTTATTAATTAACTGGGTTCTTTAGCCAATTTTGTCGGATTTAAGCTTTAATGCCATGATTATTGATTAATCGGGCATTCGGGTTTAATCACACTTAAACAATTCGTTGTTAAAACGTGATTGATTAAGGCTTTTAGTCACAATTATTGATTAATTGGACTTAAGCCAGATTTATTGAAAATAAGGCAGCTGGACCGTAGTTATTAATTAACTAGGCCCTTTAGCCAAAATTGTTGGATTTAAGCCTTAATACCACGATTATTAATTAATCGGGCGTTCGGGTTTAATCACACTTAAACAATTTGTTGTTAAAACGTGATTGATTAAGGCTTTTAGTCACAATTATTGATTAATTGGACTTAAGCCGGATTTGTTCGAAATAAGGCAATTGAACCGTAGCTATTAATTAACTAGGCTCTTTAGCCAAAATTGTCGGATTTAAGCTTTAATACCACGATTATTAATTAATCGGGCATTTAAGCTTAATCACATTTAAACAATTTGTTGTTAAAACGTGATTGATTAAGGCTTTTAGTCACAATTATTGATTAGTTGGACTTAAGCCGGATTTATTTGAAATAAGGCAGTTGAACCGTAGTTATTAATTAACTAGGCTCTTTAGCCAAAATTGTTTTTAATTGAGACAGTTTATTTGTCTAAATATGATATGAATGCATTTATGCAGTTGTAGAATTATTAGGAGTAGAAGAGAAGCATGCATGAGGTGCTAAAATTAAATAGGTAGAGTTTCGTTTAAGTACCTAATTTAATCGACGACCGCTTCTTAATTCCAGATTAAGCTCCTCGTTTGGGAAAATATTAATTAATTTTAATTTGTTCAATTTTAGTGACCAAGTATCACAACAAAATACAATTAAAATTGAATTAAAATGCAAAAAGCGGTAAAAGAAATAACAAAGAGCGTGGGGGGAGAAGGAGCATCCGTCAACACGGACCGAGCGAGCTCAAATGGAGGGGTAAGTGGCCTATTTATAGGCAAAAAACGGGTTTGGGGCGGCAGGTGCCGCCGGGTCGGCGGCAGCTGCCGCCGGAGCCGGCGGCTGCTTCCGCCGCAGCTGGGCGGCTACCCAGGGCGGCCGGAGCCGCCGTGTGCGGTGGTGTCTCTCATACCTCGCTCCAGGGGCTTTTTCGGGAGTTTCGGACCTCCAAAAATTATTCCGGGACCAGTTCTGCGATCCTCGTAATTTTTCGGACGTTTCAAGTACCATATTGGCATACTTTCGGCGAGTTTCCAAAATGGGCTTCGGCCTGGCCGGACTGTTTGCAGTCCGGGAAAACAGGCTTTTTGAGCCTCAAAATTTGAGTATTCACAGTTGCCCCCCACTGGCGACCATAAGATGATTTATGGGAGTCGGTGGTTGTCTGAAACATAAATTTTGAGGGCGGAAATCGGACGCGTCCAGGAGACCCGCCTTTTAGCTATTTGCTTATAAATAGCTTGAAAAAACTCATTTTCATTCATTCTAAACTTTCCAAATCAAAGAGCTCTCTCAAATTCTCTCAACTTCTAAAGCTCTAAAACTTTCTTCTTTCATGGCTTCCTTTAATCTGAGCGGTGAGGATTATCTGGAGTCTCTGGGGATTTCCCTCGACGAGGTCAACCTTACGGTGGACGCTGACACTCACGCCTCCGTAAGTGGCATCTTCGCCCAGGTAAGCCTGCTTTTACTTTTATTGTATTATTATTATCTTTTTCGGGCCCTAGGGGCCAAAATTGGGAATTTTCGGGCCTTAGGCCGAATCGCGGATTTTCGGGCCTTAGGTCGAATTGTGAATTTTGGGCTTTAGGCCGAATTGCGAATTTTGGGCCTTAGGCCGAATTGTGAATTGTGATTTTTCGGGCCTCTGTGGCCGAATTGTGAATTGTGATTTTTCCGGCCTCTGTGGCCTGAATGTGATTTTTCGGGCCTCTGTGGCCTGAATGTGATTTTTCAGGCCTCTGTGGCTGAATTGTGAATTGTGATTTTTCGGGCCTCTGTGGCCTGAATGTGATTTTTTGGGCCTCTATGGCCGAATTGTGAATTGTGATTTTTCGGGCCTCTGTGGCCGAATTGTGAATTGTGATTTTTCGGGCCTCTGTGGCCGAATGTGATTTTTTTGGGCCTTAGGCCGAATTATGAATTTTTATTTTTATTTTTCTACACTTACTGTTTTATTAGCATGCATGCTAGGGTAGAACTAAGATATTATCCTTAGTAAGGAACCGAGGAATAATTCTTACATTGCTTTACCTTCTAGGATCCTTATATTAAATTGGATGTGGGTGAGACCTCTATGTCCGAAATCCCGATTGAGATATTCGATCAGAACCGCCCGGTTGGAGCGATTATCAGTTCGTCCCGTCTGGGTTACCTGAGGCATTTTGATGCGAGCCGAAACAGCCACAAGGAGTTACTGGGCGCTTTGGCCGAGAGATGGTGGGACACCACTAATACTTTTCATTTTTCTTGGGGCGAGATGACAATGACCCCTGTGGACTTTTCTGTGATCTCCGGGATCCCTTTTGGCACTCGGCCGATCAAATTATATGATGACTGGAGGACAGAGATCTCCCCTGATCGGATGGTGGAGTTGATCGGGATAGACCTGCCTCGGATTGTCGGGTCAGGCTCTGCTACTCTAGCTTTGAGCATTTTCGGACGCTGGTTATATCTCCAGGCCCCCGACATTTATGCTAGACACAGGCGGGGAGAGCTGACGGCTACTCAGGTGGCCAGATTCACTTTGTTGCTGGTGTTTGCTTCGACCTTCTGGTCCAACAGGAAGGAGAAGTTTAATCCTTCTATCTTGAAGAGTTTAGAAAACCTAGCCCATCTTACGGAGTACGACTGGGTCGGCGCTATTCTGAGCCGCATGTATGATGACATGTGTGATCTGAGTCGGAGCCACTGTAAACTTAGCGGGACCTACTACTTCTGGGAGGTAATGTGAAGAACATTCTGTATTTTTCTGTTTTATTTGACCTCTTTTGACTCTTGTTTCCTCTTTTTTGCAGACTTGGGCATTTGAGAACTTTCCTTTCACTCGCCCAGAGCAGATTCATGCTGATCTTGGATTAGGGCTGGTACCTTTGGCTTGGAGATGGTACCGAACAAACCTTCATACCAGTCGGCACAAGAACTCGCTAAAGGATCTGAGAGCCTTTTTTGATACTTGTAGTCTGGCGTAGGCATGTGTTTAGTAATTCTTGAATATGTCGAATAAAAAGGATTTATTAACATGTTTGCTTCTTTTATAGGTTGAGGTGGGGGCGATGGCTACCCACCTACAGAGCTGGATTCAGGTTGACCCCCATTTCCAGCGGTCGGATGACTTGTGTCGGCGGAGGGTGGTCCTGTCGCACCCCGTCCTGAGATGATATTACTTGGGCGAGAGAGTAGACTTTCAAATAAGAGGCTGTCGTTCTATCCCTTATTCTCCTCCCGAGGACATGCGAGCGGGCAAGCATATGACGCTCACCGATGCTCATACTGAGGGTGTTCCGTATGGGGAGTTCATCTTGGAGGGAGATTACGCCGAGTTTTGCAGACTTTTTCTGATGCAGCCCATTGGATCTCTGCTTGATAGTTTTCAGAGATCGGCACCTTTCCATCCGCCCTGCCACCCGCTCTTCTCGGGCTTCGGGTTCCTCGAGTAGGACTCCAAGGAGGAGGCCTACGACCGATCCTTCTTCTTCTACTCCGGCTGAGGGTTCATCTCAAGCCGGGCCTAGCCTGTCGGCCGGTCATTCCAGGGCTCCCCGGGCTATTTCAGAGGCTACCGAGTCGCTTCATCCAGACTTGGCCAATTTACGCTTTCTATACAGCATTTCCTACCATACTCCTGACGTTCCTCTAGCCTTTCGAGAAGTCTCGCTGGAAAATGTGGATCGCTTGGATCTGCCTTCCGAGGACATTACTGCGGTAAGTAAAGACTGCTAAATCTCTCACAAAAAGGATTCATAAGAGATTTGATGTTGACCTGCATATTTTTTTTTTTTTTTTTTTTAGGTTCCTGTCGGATTGGTCAGTCAGATGATGGAACTGATACTCGGGATGCAACAAGAACTATCTTCGTCCTGGACTCGAGATGCTTATGATTATCAGAGGAGGAGGAGGCCCCGTCGCTGAAGCCATGGTTGCCAGATTTTTCTGTTCTTCTTTCTTTTTTTTTTTTTTTTTTTGTCTGAACTCCTGTACTAAACTTTGACCATGCTTCTGCACTGTACTTCTGTACTGAATTTTATTTATACCTGCACTTGGTTAGTACTGAAAATATGTATGCATGTTTATTGAATTTGAAATAAAATGGGACTTCATCATTTCGGCTTATGGACAAAAATATTTTTATTTATTTATTTATTTTTTTTTTGTGTGTGTCGGCAATTCGGCGGCCGCTGCCGCCGTCATTCGGTGGCAATTCGGCGGCTGCTGCCGCCCTCATTCGGTGCATTTTCTCTATAAAAACTGGTTCTTTGTTTTGGTTTTTTCACTCATTCTTTTTCTTCTCTCTTCCTCTGTTTTTTCAAAGAATGAATCCTTCTTTTAATCACAGCATGCACAGCTGGACTAGGAGTCTCTCCAAAGTCGAAAAGATCAACTTGGGGAGGTACGGTCTCTCTCCTATCATTACCCTTAGGGGGGTAGTAGTCGACTAGAACTTTTTATGGGCCTGTATCAGACTCTGGGACCCTGAGGCCCACATTTTCCGGTTCGGGGTCATGATGGAGGAGATGTGCCCTCTTTTTGAGGAATTCTGTGCTATCATAGGGTGTGACCCCAATGCCCCTTTAGTCAGGCATGAGGTCAAAGTCGGGTATGTTCGGTCGTTTGAAAGCCTGTTTCAGTTCAGCCGACCACAAGCTAGGGCTATGATTGTTGGTGATCAGAAAGCAATTCTGCTGCCCCTAATTGATGAGTTTTCAGAGGTTTGATCAGACAACCCAGACTGGATGAGGCTGAGAATACGGGCCTTGGTTTTTTGCTTGTTAGCTGGTTTCTTGTTCAACAAAGACCTAGGCTTCGGGGATTTGCGACTCTGTCCCATGGTTCGGCAGATGGAGGACATGAGTTGCATTGGCGGCATTGTGCTGGCAGAAACTATCAGGAGCCTTGACAGAGCTGCTTTAGGCTTTGAGGACTGGACGGTTTCCCCGATTATTCTCCAGGTACTTCTCCTTTTTTCTTTTTTTTTTTATTTTTTTCTATTTTTTTCTTCTTTTGGCCTGTTCCTTTGTAATAGAAAGGATCCATCACTTAGGTTTGGTTAAAGGACCACCTCCAAGTGGTTGCTGCTCCTACTTCATTGCCTTATAACCCTGTTCAGTACCGTATGCGGAAGATCTTGATCACACACCCGTCTGCTGATGCATGGACCTCATGGCTGATTGAATTGGGTCCAAATGAGGTACTGTGGTTCGTGACCTGGTATGACATCATCCGCTTCATCCAGGTTAGCTTTCGCCATGCTCGGGTTTACCTTTTAGGTCTTACACATTGCACTTGGTACTGCGCTTCGCGCGTTTTGAGGCAGATGGGGACAGATCAGACTGTTCTGATTGTGGATGACTCTTCATCTGATTCAGCCATCACTCCGGGAGTTACCCGAGCCGTCCTTAGGGCTTGGGTTAGGGACCATCATATGGTTAGGCCTTTACCTAATCCTGCTGGTATTCAGACTTCTCCTGAGTATCGAACCTGGTTCATGGCCGCTGTCTGGCCGATTGAAAGGCCAAGGAGGAAAGCACTGCTGAGCGCACTTGAAGGTTGGACTCAGGCTAACGCTGATGAGGGGATTGTGTTGGCTCCTCGGACAGGCGAGATTGGAGAGAGTTCAACAGCTAGGGATGACTCGGAAGACGTTGCCCCACGGAGGCGACGGGACACCTAGACTCTTAAGGGCTTTTGATGTTTTGGCTTTGTTTTGACTCTTTTGATTTTTTGTTTGGGACTTTGGCTTTGGATTTTGGATGTTATTTGGAATTTTGGCTTTAGATTTTTTGGATGTATGTTCTTTTGGACTTAGACTTCATTGTTTGTTTATTAGATTCTTTTGCTTTCTGCTTGACTTTATTGCTTTTAATTGGGCATGTCATTTGTCTTATTAAGCTTTCCAAGCGTTTTCCAACTTTATTCAGGCTCTAATTTTTGCCTAAGCCGCCCTTTCAGGTTTTCAACTTAGCGAGCTACCCATTTTTGCCTAAGCCGCCCTTTTCGGGTTTTCGACTTAGCAGGTTTTTTTTTTCTTTTTTTTATTTATTTTTTTTATTGTTGGCAAAGAAGAAAGAATTATGGAATGATTTTCATTAATGTTTAGACCGTACCCAATGAGGGTTGCCTACATATCTCCGATACATAATTTCTTTTTTCCAAAGAGAATCAAGTCTAATGTAGTTCATTTTACATTATGCAATGCTTATTACACAAAATATTTCTTTAACTGATCTAAATTACACGGATTCGTGAATTCCAAACCATCCAAATCAGTCAAGATGACGGCTCCGCCGGACAATATTTTCTTCAACACATAGGGTCCAGCCCAATGAGGACGAAACTTCCCACGTGGGTCTATGATTGGCTGTCTAATCTCCTTCAGGACCAAACAACCTTCTTCCAGTTTCCAGTCTTTGACCTTCTTATTAAAATGTCGTGCCATTCTTCTCTGGTAGACTTGAGTTTGGTGGATTGTTTGCAGTCGCTTTTCGTCCATACTCAAGAGTTGCAAGTGATAATTCTTAGCCCAGTCTGCTTCGCTGATCTGGCTTTCCTGGATAATCCTTGCCGACTGAACTTCCAGCTCAATAGGCAACACTGCTTCCATGCCATATATCAAAGAATACGGAGTTGCTCCGGTGGGCGTTCTAATTAAAGTCCTATATCCCCATACGACATTCGGTAACTGTTCGTGCCAAGCTTTGTGCTTTTTAACCGTCTTCTGCAAAATGACTTTTATAGCCTTATTTGCAGCTTCTACAGCCCCGTTTGTTTGTGGACGATAGGGCGAGGACTTATGATGTTGAATTTTCTTTTGCTTTAGCAGGTCAGAAAATTCACTCTGAAAGTGAGCCCCATTATCCGTGATGATCTCGAATGGCGTTCCATACCGACAAAGGATGTTAGTACGAACGAACTGTGCTGCCTTCTTGGCATTTAAAACAGAATAAGAGGCTGCCTCGATCCACTTAGTGAAATAATCTACAGCAACCAGGATGAATTGATGACCGTTAGAAGCCTTAGGGTGGATTTTTCCGATCACGTCTATGCCCCAAGTTGCGAAAGGCCATGGTGAAGAAATAGGATTCAAATTGACCGGAGGCCGTCTTTGCAGTTTAGCAAAAATTTGACATTCGTGGCACTTCTGCGCGTGCCTCACGCAATCTGCATTCATGGTTGACCAGTAATAACCCAGGTCCATGATTTTCCAAGCCAAGGCTATCCCGTGCATGTGTGGACCAGACTCCCCATTATGTAGGGAATCCATGATGGTTTGAGCTTCTCCCTCATCAACGCATCTTAGGTGCAGGCCGCTCCAACTTCTCTTGTACAGAACTCCCCCAGTAAGGAAATATCCGGATGCTAACTGTCTCAATGTTCGTTGATCAGTCTTGGTGGACCCCTCCGGGTAAGCTTCATTCTGAAGATAATTCTGTATATCCCAGTACCAGGGCTTGTCATCGACCAAATTCATGACATGTGCTGGCTGTTTCTGTAGCCGCACTGTCAAAGGTCGAATGACTCGATCTCCTTCTACATTGACCATGGAGGCTAAAGTAGCCAGAGCATCTGCGAACTGATTTTTGGCTTGTGGCAAGTAGTGGAAGGATAAATCCTCAAATTGCTAAGCCAATTCGTCCAAGCGTTGTAGGTAAGGAACCAAACGCTCTTCTTTAATTTTCCATTTCCTTAAAGCTTGGGAGACTATTAAGTTGGAATCTCCGAAAACCTTGAGGACCTCTATCTCTTTTTCCAGGGCTGCTTCTAACCCCTTTATGCAAGCTTCATACTCGGCTTCATTGTTGGTGTAGTCAAAATCTAATTTGACTGCGATTGGGACGTATTCTCCACAAGGAGTTTTGAATACGACACCAACCCCATTTCCATGGTAGTTTGAAGCTCCATCGAAGTACATCTCCCAGACTTCACTTTCCAAGCTCAACAAGTCTTCATCAGGAAATTCCACCTCCGGCATTTGGTCTTCGACCGGTAATTCTGCTAATTGATCGGCCAAGGCTCCGCCTTTCACTGCCTTCCATTGTACAAATTTCAAATCATAAGCTATGAGCACTGACACCCACTTAGCCATCTTACAGTCAAGAACCGGCCTCTCCATAAGGAATTTCATGGGGTTCGATTCAGAAATAACGTAGGTGGTGTAGGACAAGAGATAGTGCTGTAGCTTTGTACACGCCCATACTAGAGCCAAACACAACTTCTTTATCTTATTGTATTTTAGCTCGTAGTCTAGCATCCGTTTGCTGAGATAATACACGGCATTTTCTACCCTTGTATCTTCTGCTTGTTGAGCTAGCATTGCACCCATCGCTTCTTCTGTTACTGATAGATACAACAGCAAAGGCTTTCCTAGTCTTGGTGGCTGTAACACTGGCGGGGATAACAGATATTGCTTGACTTGGTCAAAAGCTTTCTGACAATCCTCATTCCATTTGACGGCTACTCCTTTCCTAAGCAATTTGAAAATCGGACCACAAGTATCGGCCAATTGATTGATGAACCGGCTGATGTACTGTAGCCTTCCCAGGAAACCTCGAACTTCCTTTTCCGTTCTCGGTGCTGGCATTTCCAGAATGGCTTTGGCTTTTGAAGGGTCAATCTCTATGCCCTTTCGGCTGACCATATGCCCCAGAAATACTCCGGACGTAGCTCCAAACAGACATTTTGCCGGGTTGAGCTTTAAATTGTACTTTCGAAGTCTAAGGAAGAACTTCTCAAGTGCTGTTGTATGTTCTTCAACTGTTTTTGATTTAACAACCATATCGTCCACGTACACTTCTACTTCTTCATGAATCATGTCATGGAAGATGGCTGTAGCCATTCTTTGATAGGTTACCCCGGCATTTTTGAGCCCAAAAGGCATAACTCTGTAGCAGTAGGTCCCCCATTCCGTGATGAATGCCGTTTTCTCTTCGTCCGGCACATGCATCGTTATCTGGTTGTATCCGACAGCAAGATCGGTCAAGGAGACCATCTCGTGCCCCGCCATTCGGTCCACCAACAAGTCAATATGCGGCAGGGGGAAGTCGTCCTTCGGACATGCTCTATTCAAATCCCGATAGTCCACACACATTCTGACTTTGCCATCTTTCTTCGGCACCGGCACAATATTTGCTAACCATGTTGGGTAAGCAATGGGTTCTATGAACTTATTCTCCAGTTGCTTGGCTACTTCCTCCTTGATTTTCAAGGACCATTTTGTTTTCAGCCTTCTTAGCTTGTGTTTTACTGGCTTAGCCTCGGGGTATACTGGAATCTTGTGCACCGCTATTGCAGGGTCAATTCCCGTGATGTCACTTGCCTTCCACATGAAGCAATCGGTAAACTTCTTCAAGCATTCAATGACCTGTTCCCTGTTCACACAGTCAGATGCAATGTATGTATGTTCATTTTCTTCTTTGCCAATTATTATTTTTTCTTTTTCATTTATTTCTTTTTCATTATTTTTGCTTGGAAATGCTTGGAAAGATAGACATGCGGGGTAGTCAATAATTTACAAGCCTTTATTGATAATGACGGAATCATCTTCAAAAATTACATCAAATTTGAAATCTGGGTTTTCAAAATCCGACACAGGCGACTCAGGACTGGAACTGGACTCTGACTCGGTTTCATACTCGGGGTCAAACTCAGACTCAATACAGGACTTGATTACATATTTTGACTCTAGGTTTGACTCGGGAGGGGGTTTATCAGCAGCGCGCTCCTCCTCGGCGTACCAATTGGTGAGAGGGCCTTCGTTCGGCTTGATCAGGCCCAGCAGATCTTGGTCCCCATCATTTCCTGTAACGACTGCAACCTCATCAAAGAGACTGGGCTGCATGAAGTCTTCCACTTCTAGTTCAGTTATTGTTTCGGGCTTGTTACCCCAAACATCAGAGAATATCTCTAACCCAGGCAGCATCTTCTAAGCAGTCGGGCAGCAAAACGGTTCTTGGAAGTTACGATAAGGAATCGTCTCTCCCGATTTGCAGAAGTGACTATTCAAAGTCAAGAAGTGTGACGGCATCTGTATGCTTTTCTTCTTTCCTCTTCTGGTCTTCTCAGCACGGTCTTCATCAGTGGGCTGATAACCCAGCCCAAAAGTCCCTTCATTCACCGGACACTCCCAAGCTTGCAGTGTGGGGTATTTCTTCCCGGACCTTGCCATATTCATTCCCGGCAGATAGGACATCTTCAGCATCAAAGGAACTATGCAGTTTATTTGCACCGTCCCGAAATCAAAGAGAATTCGAGAGTTCGCAGTTTTAACGTCTATGAACTGCACATTGTCATACTGAAATCCCGAAAGGGGAAAATTGGCATTTTTGGGGTTGACCTCAAAGAGAGGCTGGCCCTTGGGTTTCTTGAGCTGGCTGTAATCATCCCCTTGAATCGTTATAATTTTACCCTCGTAGGGGAATTTGACCTTTTGGTGCAAAGAGGAAGGTACTGCCTTGGTATGGTGTATCCATGGCCGTCCTAGAAGCAGGTTGAAACTGGTGGGCACATCAATTACTTGGAACGGTACCTCCATTATGGCTGGCCCAATTACTAATTTTAGTGTAGCAACCCCCAATACTTCTCTTCGGGTGCTGTCATATGCTTTCACTATCTGATCGGATGGAATGAAATCTATTTCCTCCAACCCCAGACAGCTGGCTACCCTTAGTGGGCAGACGTTCAGTGCTGACCCATTATCTATGAGAACCATGGGCACAGTTTTATCTCTGGTCTAAACAGTGATGTAAAGGGCATCGTTGTGACTGCCTCCCTCCTTGGGTAAGTCATCGTCGGAAAACCCGATGCTTTGCATCTTTGATGATTGGGTGAGGGTGGATACCAACACTTCAGGGCTAACTTCCACCGATGCTTGAAGTTGACTCAAAGCCTTGCAAAGAGCTTGGCGATGAGGAAAGGATGATGCCAGAAGTTCCCAAATCGATACCCTAGCTTGTGTCTTTTTTAACTGTGAGAGTACCGGGTCTTCCTTTGGTTCATCTGTCCTTTGGTAGGGGTTATTTTGGACTTTGTCCAAAACTAATGGTTCATACTGTCTCCCGCTTCTGGTTATAGCGTCGACTTCCTCGGTTAGGTCATTCAGGTCCAGGACACAGATTTCATTCATTTCTAGGAATCGCTCGAAAGGATCAATCAATTCCTGGTCAGAAACAATAGCATTTACCCCGTGATTTGGTAAGGGATTAGTGCTAATGTTTAGTTTACTTCTTGGAATAATTGAACTGTTGTCCACCAGGTCTTGGATGCAATTCTTAAGCGTCCAGCACGCTTCAGTATTGTGCCCCTGTCCTTGATGGTATTCACAGTATTCATTGGCTTTAAAATTTCGGGGCACGGGGTTGGGTGGTGGTCTTGCTTCCAAAGGTTTGATGTAGTTTGCTTTGACAGCTTCTCGGAATACCAAAAGGATTGGCATCCCGAGATCAGTATATGCTCTTCTTGACTGACTGCCATTTCTCATATTTCCCACGCGTAAAGGATTCGTGGGGTTGATGCTTACCACTTCGTGGACTTTGCTAGCTTGGCTAGGTTTCTTGTATTTTGAGGTTCCCGAGTCTTCTTTCAATTGCCCCATTTGAAGTAAATCCTCTACCTTCGTAGCAGTGGCAATGAGTGATTGGAACGATGGTAGGTATTGAGTTTGCAACTGTTGTTGATAGACAGGTAGTAAGTTCTTTATGATTATGTCTACCTGTTCTTGTTCTGAAGGTCGGTTGATCATTTGGGCGGCTTTGGCCCTCCACCTCGTAAGGAATGAGGAAAAGGGTTCATTATTTTTCTGCTTGGTGGTCTCTAGTTCTCTTCGAGTAACATCCACTTCCATATTATAGCGATATTGTGAATTGAATGCGTTACAGATGTCTTCCCAGGTCTTCATCTTAGACCGATCTATACTGACAAACCATCTTAATGCAGCACCGGTGAGTGATTGTTGAAACAACTGAGCAAGGAGCTCGCTGTTTAAACCAAAAGGGTTGAGGGCACCCACATACATTTTCAGGTGCGTTTTGGGACAAGTGGTTCCATCAAACTTATCCATGTTGGGCATTTTAAACTTGGTTGGCAGTCTTGCTTCGGGGAACAGAGACAAGGAGTCCATGTCCACCACTTCTTTGTGTGTTTTAAGGGCAGTAAGAGACCTTTCCAACAATTCCAATTTTTCTCTCATTTTCTGAGCTTCCAACTCAGAAGCAGTTTTGGAGGGCATGTCCTCCAAGTTAAGGGTAGGGTTTGAGGATGCAGATGCAGCACCAGGTCCTTGATTGGAGGCAGCATGACCATTTCCCCCAAATGAAGCCCCATTTCCATTACCACCTAGTTCAGCTAATAAGGCAGTTCTCTGGACAGCCAATGCCTCATTCATTCTAGCCTCCATTCTAGCTTCCATTTGTTCCATGAGATTTTTGATGTCAGTAAGTGATGCCATTGGTGCAATTGAAGTTGGTGAGGTTGGTGATAGCACTGTAGATGTGGCTGGCACTAATGTTGGCACTTGAATAGGGGGTACCTGTAAGTATAAGGGTAATTGGATTAGGGTACAGTGGGTAGTATTATGTACCAGGGTAGCTGATATGTAACATCCCTTCTCGGTCCACCCGTAACCCGAATAAACCGAGACGAGATGCTACAAACTGGTTGACTGTATGAACTGACATGCTGAAAACATATTGTATATAATATGTACAAGATATGATACTATTTACAAAATGGATTGGGCCCAACTGTGTGCCCTGTACATGCCATAAAAAGGATAACATGAGTATCTACCCTGAAGACCGAGTCTTCTACAGATGAACGGCAGCAGTTGTAAACGGACCCTCTACGGACCAGTCTCAAATCCTGCGAGTTAAACAGGTAACTCGCTGAGCAAATAAAGCTCAGTGGATATCTCAACAAGGAAAGAAACAAATAAGCACATACATGTGTAAAAGAACCATGTAAACACATATAGCACAGATAAGCACACATCTCATGATATGTTCAGTTTACCTTGATGGTCTTTCTTTCTGTTTATTATACTGTATGAGTCATGCAGCATTAAGTCAAGATATCTGTATAGCTCCATAAGGTTATAGCGAAACCGAAGTGATAAGAAAAACTGTATAAACTGGATGAATACTGTATACTTGGCTGCTATGGCCCATATAATCATATCCACTCAACGGCCTGTAGCCGGAGTAACAAACTGTATGAGGCGCAGATCTGCTATCCTATGTCGCGACATGGTCTTATCTACATGGTTTCTACCGAACCTCAATGGAGCATAATGTTGGTATGTCAAATGTATAACAATAAATCATAGTAATAGTTCATCACTTTATAAATCATAATGTTCATATGATTTCACATCATTTGCATGCTTGGATGTTGTTTTGATACATGTTCTAATGTTGTCTTTTTGTTTTGAAATGATTGGATGCATACAAGTTGAGCAAAGAACCCAATTACATAGAAAAAGAAAGTCCAAAAATGCAGGAAAAGCCAAGTCGCGAGCGCGCCTGTGGAAGTCGCGAGCGCGAGATGCAGAAAATAAGAGACAGTGTGTTATCAGGCACAAGTCGCGATCGCGTACTTGAAAGTCGCGAGCGCGTAGTGTGCCAAATGAGAGACAGTAAGTTTCAGGTGAAAGTCGCGAGCGCGCACATGGAAGTCACGATCGCGTAATGTGCAAAATGAGAGACAGTGAGTTTTCACGCCAACTACGCGAGCGCGCAATGCAAGTCGCGAGCGCTTCCAGGCCAAGGGCCAACTTCGCGAGCGCGTCTTGCAAGGTCGCGAGCGCGAGAAGAGCAAAATGAGAGTCAGTGAGTTTGAAGTGGAAGTCACGCGCGCGCAGTGCAAAGTCGCGAGCGCGCGACGTGCTTTCAGCCTACGCAGTGCCAGGTCGCGACGCGTTTCCAGCCTGCGCAGTCTGCACTCTTTTGGTCATATCTCTCAATATACAAATCCAATTTGGGTAATTCAAAAACCCATGCAAAGCTAACACATAGAGAAACAAATAACTCTTCTATGACACTTCCTAATTCCATCATTAACTGGGGTCAAAATCAAGATGAAGTCCTCCCCTGTTTTCAACATAAACTCAATACCTCCCCTGTTTTCAACATAAACTCAATACCTCCCCTGTTTTCTCACAGTCTCCAACATGAAGCAATATATTGTCTCAATAGCAACACACCTCACAAATTCTCATGCAAAGAAAATGATAAAAATCAAGAGATATCAAACCTTTACTCCAAAAACGCGTGAGCTCTGTTCTAGCTTCTCTTCTCTACACTCTTTGAACTCCCTTCTCCTATACACATCAAAATTCTGATAACTTATCTACAATATAACTCAAGTAGAGACTGAATAACAATAAACTGCAAGTAATTCTACTTACTTGGAGAAAATTGAGGTTGCCTAAATGGATGGAGAAATAAAGGAAATGAAGGAGATGAAGAAGATGAAGATAAAGATGAACAATGGGAAAGTGAATGGGATGATTACGGGTAAGTCATCACAAAATCAAGATAAATGATGGAAACTTACTACATGGTACCTCAATTGGGTAAAAGCTACAACTTAATACTCAAGCTTGTTCTTTTAATGCCATTAAATCCTAATCCTTACACTTTGCTCTTTTTCTCTCAATCAAGTAAGTCCACTAATAATCCCATTCTACCCCAACCAGGTTTGGTTCAACTCGACTCAACTCGACTCGACTCTATGCAAAGACTCGACTATGCAAAGACTCGACTCGGTAGGATGTCACATGATATGAGGTAGATCGACTCCTTGTCCAACTGTGCATGACTAAAAAAGAAATGTTTTTTTTTTTTCCTTTTTTGTGTTTATTCTGTGTTTATGATATGTCGTGAATGTACACAACAACATGTCATAATCCATTTCAATGAGATGATTCGTATCATTGGGCGCATACAGTCCTAAAGGATAGGTTCTATAGGCCATGACACAAATAGAGAATTGGCTTATTAAGGGACCCTTGAACCTTGAGCATGGATATACCTAACCACATGTGAAACAAAGAGTTTCGCGTGGGTCCAACGGTACGCATACTCATGGGCCACCCCAAAAGGATTAGGGATGGTTTGCGGTAACAGGGAGGACGCTTTGGCTGTCCGTCGACATAATCAAAGAGACCTGTCGATCAGCGCTACTTGCTATCCAGACTCAGAAGTTTGAACAGAAGGAGAAGAAATTCATTTGAAGTTCATTTTTTATGCAATGGGGAAAAAGATTCTCAATCGTGCAAATAAATCAACAAGTTTTTAATGTCTTAATCACATTTTACAATTAAGTCCAAATTTCCATATCAAGTATTCTTAAGGAAAGAACACTTGATTCCTGTTAGGATACCCTGCAAAACAAAGCATAGTAAAATAATACCCTAAAGAAGGGCAGGTTAATTTTACACAACAATTGTAGTCCACTTTATGCAAAATGATTACATCAAATATCCCCAGCAGAGTCGCCAAACTGTGAACCCCTTCCCCAAAAAACACATAGGCATGTAATGCATATGATGAATGAGAAGAAATGCACGTGAATGTGTGAGTCGCCACCTTGTTTAATTATTTTAGGGTAAACTAGGAAAAAACCCTAAGTGACTCCATTTTTAATTAACCTAATTATTAGATTAATTATCCCAATGATTAAGGCATGGTCTTCGAACCCGAGGTGGATCCCGAGACTATGTCATGCTGATGAACTAACCATGAATGAATGCTTTGCAATGTGATTAATGTAATCTGGACCAATTTTTAAGTGATTTCGACTTGCCAGTTGGGGTTAAATCCCGAGCGTGCCTACGTACTTCCGTTCAAATGGAAGTACGTAGTTCGATAGGCCTTTTTAAAAGGGCTTTGAAGGTGTATGCTTAATGCAAGAGTGTGTGTATGCTTTGTGCATGAGTGTATGTATTGTGAATACCTAAATTTTGAGGCTCAAAAAGCCAATTTTCCCGGCCGCGGCGGTGGCGGCCGCCCTTAAAGGCGGCTGCAGTCGCCTGTGAATACCCATTTATTTTGAGGCTCGAAGAGCCAGCTTTCCTGGATTGCAAGCAGTCCGGCCGGACCGAAGGCCATTTTAGAAGTTTACCGAAAGTATGCCAATATGGTACTTGAAACGTCCGGGACATCGCGAGGATCGCGGAACTGGTCCCGGAATATTTTTTGGAGGTCTAGAACTCCCGAAAAAGCCTCCGGAACGAAAAAAAGAAAAAAAGAGACGGGAAAAGGCACACATGCCCGCCCGCGGGGGTGGGCATGCCCGCCCAGGCCAGGCGGGCACGCCCGCCCAAGTCAGGCGGGCATGCCCACCCTCGAAGGCGGGCAGGGGCGCCCGGGGTCGCGTTTTTCCTATAAAAAACGGCTTTGGGGCTCCGTTTTGAAACACTCAGTCTGTGTTGACGGACGCTCCTTCTCCCTACGCTCTTTGCGATTCTTTACTGCTTTCTTGCATTTTTTAATTTTAGTTTTATGTCATTGTTGTGATACTTGGTCACTTAAAATTAAATTAAAATTAATTCCCTTAACGAGGAGCTTAATCTGGAGTTAAGAAGCGGTCGTCGACTAAATCAGGTATGTAAATCAAAACTCTACCTATTTAATTTTAGCACGTCATGCATGCTTCTCTTCTACTCCTAATAAATCTATAACTGCATAAAATGCATTCACGTCATCGTTTTCGACAATTAAATTGTCTCAATTAAAGCATGATCAAGCTAAATGCCCAGTTAATTAATAATCGTGGTATCAAAAGCTTAGATCCGACAATATTTGGCTTAAAATACCTAGCTAATTAATAGTTATGGTATGATTGCCTTTATTTCAAACATTTTTTTTTCGGCTTAAGTCCAGTTAATCAATAATTGTGACTAAAAGGCCTTCATTAAACACGTTTTTCATGGCAATAAATTGCCTACATTGCGAATTAATCACTTTTGGTGAATAAATTGTTTCAATAAATCAATTTTGGCTAAAAGGCCTAGTTAATTAATAACTACGGTTTAATTGCCTTTATTTCAAATAAATTCGGCTAAAAACCCAATTAATCAGTAATTGTGGCTAAAAGTCCTTTCAAACAATTGCTTTTGGTAAATAAATTGCCTTAAAGCAATCATTTTGGCGACAATCGCCTAAATCACATTAATTGTGGCAACAATTGCTTAAATTAAACCTTTTTGGCTAAAGGCCATTAAAATCATCAATTTTTAGCAATAAATTGCCTAAATCAACACTTTTTGCTAAAAGTTTTCAAATCAACACATTTTGGCTAAAAGCCTTAAAATCAATCATTTTGGCGACAATCGTCTAAAATTAATCATTTTTGGCAACGATTGCCTAAATTAATCTTTTTGGCTAAAAGCCATTAAAATCAACATTTTGGCATCAAATGCCTAAAAATCAATCAATTCTTTGGCAAAATGCCTAAACAAAATGCACAAAGCATACACACACTCATGCATAAAGCATCCTCATTCAAAGCCCTCTAAAAGAGGCCTATCGAACTACGTCGACTTTGATCTTCCATTCAAACGGAAGTACGTAGGCACGTTCGGGATTTAACCCCGAGCGGCAAGTCAAAATCACATAAACATTTTTCATTGGTCCCAATTACATCATCTTTCACCCTGCAAAGCATTCATCTTTGGTTAGTTCATCAGCATGACATAGTCTTGGGATCCACCTCGAGTTCGTAGACCATGCCTTAAACATTTGGGATAATTAATCTAGTAACTAGGTTAATTAAAATTGGAGTCACTTAGGGTTTTTTCCTAGTTTACCCTAAAACAATTAAACAAGGTGGCGACTCATACATTCACGTGCATTTCTGCCTTAGTCACATGCATTCATATGCCATGATATTCGGGGTAGGGGTTCACAGTTTGGCGACCTCACTGGGGAGATTATGTAATCTTTTTGCATAATAGTGGACTACAATTGTTTAATAAACTAACCTGCCCTTCTTTAGGGCATTACTTTACTATGCTTTGTTTTGCAAGGTACCTTGACATAAATCGAGTGTTCTTTCTTTAAGAATACTCGATGAGAGGAAATTTGAACTTAAGTGACAAATTTGATTAAGACATTTAAATTTGTTGATCTATTTGCACGATTGAGAATCTTTTTCTCCATTGCATAAAAAAAATGAATTTCAAATGAATTTCTTCTCTCTCTGTTCAAACTTCTGAGTCTGGATAGCAAGTAGCGCTGATCGGCAGGTCTCTTTGATTATGTCGACGGACAGCCAAAGCGTCCTCCCTGTTACCGCAAACCGCCCCTAATCCTTTTGGGGGTGGCCCATGGGTATGCGTACCGCTGGACCCACGTGAAACTCTTTGTTTCACATGTGGTTAGGTATATCCATACTCAAGGTTCAAGGGTCCCTTATAAACCGATTCTCTATTTGAGTCATAGCCTATAGAACCTACCCTTTAGGACTGTATGCGCCCAATGATGTGCATCATATTCATTAAATGGTTTATGGCGTGTTGTTATGCACATTCACGACATATCATAGGCACGGGATAAACACAAAGAGAGCAGAAAAAACACCCTTTTACTTTCAGTCATGCACAGTTGGACAAAGAGTCAATCTACCTCATATCAGTTACCTGATACACCAACCACTGTACCTAATCCAGCTACCCTTATCCTTATAGGTGCCCACGATCCAAGTGCCCACATCAGTGCCAGCCACACCTACAGTATTATCACCAGCTTCACCAGCTACACCAGCTTCACCTACAACTTCAACAGCTTTACCTGCATCAATGGCATCACTTGCTGATATCCAAACCCTCATCGAACAACTAGAGGCCAGAATGGAGGCCAGAATGAATGAGGCATTGGCCGCCCAAAGAACCGCCTTGATAGCTGAATTAGGCAATGGTAATGGAAACGGGGCTTCAGCCGGAGGAAGTGGACCTATTACTTCTAATCAGGGACCTGCTGCTGAACCAACAAACCCTGTCCTTAACCTGGATGGCGTACCTTCCAAAACTGCTTCTGAGACGGAAGCTCAGAAAACAAGAAAAAAACTGGAAACCACCAAACAGAAAAACAATGAACCCTTTCCCTCATTCCTTACGAGGAAAAGGATCAAGGTCGCCCAAATGATCAACCGGCCTTCTGAGCAAGAACAGGTAGACATAATCATAAAGAACTTGCAGCCTGTCTACCAACAACAATTACAAACCCAATACTTACCGACCTTCCAGTCGCTCATTGCCGCTGCTACAAAGGTAGAGGATTTAATTCAAATGGGGCAACTGAAAGATGACTCAGGAACCTCCAAATACAAGAAGCCTAGCCAAGCTGGCAACGTCCGTGAAGTGGCAAACATCACCCCCATAAATCCTTTACGTGGGGGCAATATGAGAAATGGCAGTCGGTCAAGAAGGACATATACTGATCTCGGGATGCCAATCCTTTTGGTTTTCCGAGAGGCTGTCAAGGCCAACTACATCAAGCCCTTGGAAGCAAGGCCGCCACCCAACCCTTTACCAAGAAACTACCGAACCAATGAATACTGTGAATATCATCAGGGTCATGGGCACGAGACTGAAGCGTGCTGGATGCTTAAGAACCGCATCCAAGACCTGGTGGACGACGGTTCAATCATCCCAAGAAGTGAGTCAAACATTAGCGCTAATCCCTTACCAAATCACGGGGTAAATGCTATTGTTTCTGACCATGGAATTGATCGATCCTTTCGAGCTATTCCTAGAAATGAATGACACCTGTGTCCTGGACCTGAATGACTTATCCGAAGAGGTAACAACTGAGCTGGAAGTGGAAGACTTCATGCAGCCTAGTCTCCTTGACAAGATTGCAGTTATCACAGGAAATGAACGGAATCAAGACCTGCTCAACCTGATCAAGCCGAACGAAGGGCCTCTCAACAGCTGGTACGCCGAGAAGGAGCACACTGCTGACAAACCCCCTCCCAAGTCAACCTAGTACCTCCCTCTGTAAACAAATCCTGTATTGAGTCTGAGTCTGACCCCGAGTCTGAAATCGAGTCAGAGTCTAGTTCTGAGTCGTCCCTGTCGGATCTAGAGGATCCAGATTTCAGATTTGATGTAATCTTTGAAGACGATTCCGTCATAATCAATAAAGGCTTGCAAATTCTTGATTACCCTGCGTGTCTATCTTTCCAAGCATTTCCAAGCAAAAGTAATAATCAAATAAATGAAATAAAAGATGAAAAAGAAAAAATAATGATTGGCAAAGAAGAAAATGAACATACATACATTGCATCTGATTGTATGAACAGGGAACAGGTCAGTGAATGTTTGAAGAAATTTGCCGATTGTTTCATGTGGAAGGCAAGTGACATCACGGGAATCGACCCAGCAATAGTGGTGCATAAGATTCCAGTATACCCTAAGGCTAAGCCAGTGAAACAGAAGCTTAGAAGGCTAAAGACAGAATGGTCCTTGAAAATCAAGGAGGAAGTTGCCAAGCAACTGGAGAACAAGTTTATAGAGCCCATTGCTTACCCGACATGGTTAGCAAACATTGTGCCGGTTCCTAAGAAGGATGGAAAAGTCAGAATGTGTGTGGATTATCGGGATTTGAATAAAGCATGTCCGAAGGACGACTTCCCCCTGCCGCACATTGACTTGTTGGTGGACCGAATGGCTGGACACGAGATGGTCTCCTTGACTGATCTCGCTGTCGGGTACAATCAAATAATGATGCATTTGCCAGACAAAGAGAAAACGGCATTCATCACAGAATGGGGAACTTACTGCTACAGGGTCATGCCTTTTGGGCTCAAAAATGCCGGGGCAACTTATCAAAGAATGGCAACGACCATCTTCCATGACATGATTCACCAAGAAGTAGAATTATACGTTGACGATATGGTTGTTAAATCGAAAACAGCCGAAGAACATACAACAGCACTTGAGAAGTTCTTCCTTAGACTTCAAAAGTACAATTTAAAGCTCAATCCGGCAAAATGCCTGTTTGGAGCTACATCCGGAGTGTTTCTGGGGCATATGGTCAGTCGGAAGGGCATAGAGATTGACCCTTCGAAAGCCAAGGCCATTCTGGAAATGCCAGCACCAAGGACGGAAAAAGAAGTTCGGGGTTTCCTGGGAAGGCTACAGTACATCAGCCGGTTCATAAATCAATTGGCTGATACTTGTGGTCCAATCTTCAAATTACTCAGGAAAGGAGTAGCGGTTAAATGGAATGAGGATTGCCAGAAAGCTTTCGACCAAGTCAAGCAATATCTGCTATCCCCGCCAGTTTTACAGCCACCAAGGCTAGGAAAGCCCTTATTATTATACCTATCAGTGACAGAAGAAGCGATGGGTGCAATGCTAGCTCAACAAGCAGAAGATACAAGGATAGAAAATGCCGTGTATTACTTAAGCAAAAGGATGCTAGAATACGAGCTAAAATACAACAAGATAGAGAAGTTGTGTCTGGCTCTAGTGTGGGCCTGTACAAAGCTGCAGCACTACCTCTCGTCTTACACGACCTATGTCATCTCTGAATCGAACCCCTTGAAATTCCTTATGGAGAGGCCGGTTCTTGACTGCAAGATGGCTAAGTGGGTATCAGTGCTCGCAGCTTATGATTTGAA